>NC_049169.1:20071945-20371945 GCF_009769625.2 Cygnus olor | reverse complement strand
AACAGAACAGATTGAAGGGTTTGGTTGTGGGTTTGTGTGTATTTTTTTGTTGTTGTTTGTTTGTTTTTGTGGTTTTTTTGTTTGTTTTTACATCACTTTAGTTTCTTTATCTCCACTTTTTCACATAACTGAAACAAGAAGTAACAATGAGCAACCTTCAAATATCTCTTAACAAAATATTTGTATACCTGCCAGCTACTGTTAGTTTCAACAAAGTCAATTATTATTTTATGGCACAGAAAAAAAAAAAAATATATATATATATATATACACAAATCTTAGCTATATACTACAGGTAATAAATTTATAAAGAACACTTTGCAGTTCAAAAGACCAAATTAATTTTTAAAATTCTATGGCTGAACATTTAGTTTAACTGATAATTTGGTGGTTTTGTCTGAATGTTTGTTCTAATCTTGAGTGTTCATCATGCATATATATATTTAGGAGATACCAAGCAAATAATTTTGTTGTTGTTGTTTGTTTGTTTTTCAATAGTCCTATTCCTGTGGCAAGATACTACACCTGATCTTCTTATCAATCTACAAATCTACAATCTATCAAAAATCTACAGTACTTCAGACAAAGTATCATTTCTTTTGCATAATGTATTTGATGGTAAAAAGATATCAGAGAGACAGCTATGGGATAAAAAACAATACTGTAGTAAGAGCTTAGAATAAGGTAGAGAGAAAGAAGACATCTTCCACACAGATTTGACAGACTGATTTCATATAAGGAAGTACCTGTAGACAGTATGTTTCCCTTGTGTGAAGCTAGTAACTCTCTGAAGCACTTATTTCTGTACTGTCTACAGAGAGTAGATGACAATATTGTAATTTAAACATCTTATTCAGGTGGCTAAAATCAAGTAAAAGGAATCAGAGCTTTGGAAATGACAATGTTTTATTGCTCGTGTTACAAAGCAAGTTTTGGAAACACGATTGGATTTCTCTCCTTTGACAAACTACACAGAATCAGAATCAGAATTTTTCAAGTTTTCCGAAGATTTTGCAAGTGGTGATTTCCATCACATCATGCAGTTCTCATGCTAAACTTTCCTGAAGAAAAATAATAACAATAATTAAAAAGCATTACCTTAGTATGTGAATATGAACTAAGTTCCTCTGGAAAGGTGGTCCTGATTTTCAGTGCTAAAAATATGACCCTTAATATCTATGTCCCTCAGTTGATTTGTTTGTAATTAAGCTAGAATGATGTCTCACATCAGTGTTATGAAACTTAATAAGGCACTTTGCTATGAGACAGAACTACCAGAGGCATATAACACTTACTTGTAGTTAAGAAAGCTTGGCATTATTAGAATTTTCCTATCTGCACTAAAATAAAAATAATATGGAATGTTTATCTTGGGAAAAAAAAAAAAAAAAAAAGGAGAGAGACATTTTCCCTCCCACTTAGTGGTCTGTCTACCTATACTGTTATACGTCAACATAACCTTTTAGATCATTAAAATGGTTAAGTTGCCTTAAGATCACAGTGTTCCATGTCTCAAACACCTTGGCTGTTTTGATTGCACAGCTCTACAATCTGTTCTGGATCCGGGAAGAGAGCGTAACAGAGAAGCTGCCATCATTCACCAGTGTGCAAGCAGAGTGCAAACAATAGCTCAGTAGCACCACAAACCCTACTTACTGTTTTCTTCATTTATACACACACTTTAAAAAAAATTAGAAACACTAGCTTTTGTGCCATACCTGACATGTATTTCTAAAGGTCAGTTTAATTCATCAGAAGTAGTTGAAAATATGCCAGTTGAAAAGGTGCCTTTCCACTGGGTCTTTTTGCTCTTATGAACAAATGTTTCTTAATGTTGAATACCTTCATAAAGGGCAAGTTCTCCCTGCAGAATTGTGCAGTGTCTTTATTACTGATACTGGTCTCTCACTCCATATATAGACTTCTCCATTACACAGAAATTAAAATTTCATTTCAATATCATACTTAATACATTTCATGAGGGTTTGGGAAGATATGTCAATATAAATGTAGAAGAATGGTGGTGTTATCTCCATTATCACTACTGAATGTTGCATTTGAGCAACATTTGTAGCATTAGCAGTCTGTCATGCTGTCAAGTATGTACACGTTACAGAAGTACAAAGAGGATTTGGAGAAACAGAGCCCTAAGAACACCTCACTGTCTATTGAGATGTTATGTAAAGGGGGACACCAGCTGGAGTGCCTGGTTTTGACTCAAGCTTCACATTGATGCACATACATAAAACTCTGTAAGAGAAAAAGGTAATTCACTGAGAGCATGGGGAATCAGCAGCATAAATATGGAAGCCGGTAATCTCATCTTCTTGGTAGGTATGAGAAATGGTTGAGCTGCATACCAAGACTCTGGTCAACTCAAAGAGAGTAAGAAAACAGAAATGACTTTAAGTCTATTTCTGGGGTAAAAGATGATAGTGCTAGTATCAACAGAAATTTCATCAGGAACTACATATTTATTTGTACATACTTGTATATTCTGTATTTGAGTGCATATAAACACATTAATTAAGACAAAGGATTTTATTATTTTTTATATGAATACTTTTAGTAGAATATTTTCTGAAGAATCAACATTTTCCCTTTATTTTGCTATAGAGCTTAAAAAAAAAAAAAAAAAAAAAAAAAAGGCTGGACCATTTAATTAAGTATATATGACTTTAACCAAAAATAGCTACTCTTGGTTTTCATTAGGTTGTTAAATTTTTTTGGCAATTACCAGATCTTGATAACAAATAGATATGTATAAGAGTGTATAAGAGATGTCAGAGTAAGCAGCGTATCATGTAAAATAACTATGGTAATAAGAATGCCTGTAACTCTAACAGTTATGTATGAAAGGGTTAAGAAGAAACGCTCCTCCTGAATAACTGCCATTTTTCCAATGGGTAGTAAGTAAATATGCCAACACAATGTCAACTACAGAAAACAGGTGCTATTAGATTTAAATACACAGTTCTTCATATCAAAGGCTAAAATGGGCATAAGATTCTATTTTTGAAGTGAACCTTTTAGTAGTAACAGCACATGTTTAATTAAAATTACATAACGGTGAAAGCAAGGGCTGATGAATTACATAGGAAATATTAATATTCAATAATTTACGAATGTATTCATATGTATTTTCATGTATCATGGCTGTTAGACGGGGAATTGGCTTGAGACATATTAAAAATATTACTTTGCTTTGTGAGTTTAATACCAAACATTATCAGGAATAATACCAAAAGGGTATTATTCCATATTCCTAAACTTTTGGAGGAAATATGTAGAATCAACACTGTTCTGCATGAAGCTGTATAACAGCCACTAGAAAGTAACTTTTCTAAAGTTTTAGGTACCTTTTTTACAAGTTGAACAAATAAATCAAGATTTTTAGACTGTTGTAAGCTGCAGATGTTAGAACCTTAGTTTTCTTAGACAGGACTGGAAACATTATGAAGAAGATATTCAAGCCAGGCCAATGCTTTTAAGTGTATAAGGACAAATGAAGACCAATGGCACTTATACCTTTATATCACTGAGCTTTTTTTTTTTTTTTTTAACTTCATCTGGAGAGAAATAAGGTAATTTTATATACATCACCTGCATACATTTTAAATATACGTAGAGCTAGTTTTAATCTATATTTACTGTATGCGAGTAATTACTGGCTAAATGACTGCAAGCGTTGTGATGTCAAACCAAGCGTGCTTTATGCACTGTGACAGGTTGAGTGAGGGACCTGAACCCCAAGAATTTTCAGGGTAATATCCTTTGATTTCCCTGTTGACAACTACAGCTAATGATACTGGCTTTTACGGTATTTCTCTGAGTAAAGTAGCTTTTCTCAGATGCATGGAAGTGCACAAGACTTTCAGCCTAGAAGTTATGTGATCTGATAATTTGCAATTCAGCAGCTATCAACAGAAATGCAGTGGAAGAAACATGATCAAGAACAAAAGAAAAAAAAAAGAGAGAGAAGAAAAAAGAAAAAAAAAAACATTCCTACTTATCATTCACTGTTGTTCCAGATCAAACAGATATAGAGGGGATACATTTGACATCTACAAAATAATTACACAGAAATTATTTCTCTGACTCAAAATCAAAAGATTTTATTTCTTGGCAAGATTAAATGATACTAACCTAAACACAGTATTCATTTCCCTTCTAATTTCATGTCTTTTCTCATCTTTAGTTTCTTAAGGATTTATACATTACACAGCTCAGAAAACTTGAAGCAAAGCAACAGCTATTTTTTTAAGACACAGTTTCTACCTCTTTTGCTATTCTCTTCTTGCTATTCTTTTTCTATTTTACTTGTATCTCTGGACTTACAACTCTTTTCTGTTCCACAGGTGTGTGACACACAAGGAAGTGAGCAAGAGTTGGAAGCAGGGCCCGGTGGTCCAGGAGGAACATAGAGATACTATTCGAGCATACAGGGATGAATCTGAAAAAGCCCACCTGGAACTGAGGCCAATATAGTGAGGGACACGATGGGCAACAAGAAAGGCTTCTACAGGTACATCATTAATAAAATGAAGAATAGGGAACATGAGGGCCTTCTGTTCGTTGGTGCAGGGGAGCCTGTGACACAGAAAAAGTCAGCGGAGGTGGTCTGTCCAATCTGCTCAGCACTGGTGAGACCACACCTCAAATACAATGTACAGTTTTGCACTTCCCAGTACAAGGCAGACATGGGCATATCAGAGAGAGTCCAGTGAAGGGCCTCAAAGATGATTATGGGACTGAAGTATCTTTCACACAAGGAAAAGCTGAGTATCCACTGTTCAGAGTGGATATCAGAAAGACCAAGGGGATCTTATCCATGTGGTTAAAATCCTGATGGGATGGTGTAAAGAAGACAGAACCAGACCTTTTCAATGGTGTCCAGTGACAGGACAAGATGCAATGGGCATGAGCTAAAACACAGGAAATTCTGTCTGAACATTAAAACTGAATAAATAAATGTCAAACACTGGACCAGCTTGCCCAGAGAGCTAATATAGTTTCCACTTATAGAGTCTCCATCTGTGGAGATATTCTCAACTAGATAAGCCTTTCACAACCTGCTCTAAGTAACCCTGCTTGAGCAGGGCAGTTGAAGTTGACCCTGCCAACTTCGGTGATTTTCCAATTCTGTGATGGTTGCGTAGATGTTTGAAGATGTTTGAATTTAGTTCAATATCTTTTTTTTTTTTTTTTCCTCAGTTTCTTTGTCTATTATGGAGATAAAATTCCTAATTCTCAGAGTTTCTTTTTAATTCTTTATTTCTCCTCACTAAATTGCCAGCAAACCTAGACCTCCATAGCACGTTGCTATCCTATTGTATCAACAACTTCTTTCAACTTTGAATTAATTGATACATCCATAATTTTTTCTGCCTCCATTGTGTACATCTCCTACAAACTTTACAACCTTTAGGAAAGGTGGCGTAGAAAGGTTTGACTAAAGTAAGGAATAAAAAGACCAACTATGCAACCAAGCTCTGGTGTTCTTCCCAACCTTCTCAGCTTTTTGCCCTCACCCCTGGGCCCTACCTCACAGGACACACAGGCCTCACAGACAAAACACAAATTTCCTGAACTTGTGTTTAGCACTCAGAACAAGTACCATGGCCTGCAGCACAATAGTAAACACCTGCCACAGTGACATCATATATATTAAGAACACTCAAAGGTATTTTGACATAAATATTAGCTTTCACAAGAATACTGTAGTGCAGCTCTCTTTCCTGCTCTCTCTGATTTGGAATATCATTATAACTTTTCAAGGTATGATTATCCATATTGGATATTAATAAAATATAAATCAATATCCATGATTGGATATTAATAAAAAATGTTTCATGGACAGAAATAGATGATGGGCATTCCCTGGCTAGAATATCAGCATCCTTTAGTGATGAGTTAACTTGTAGGAATCCTAACAATGTGATTTAAAACCTATATTGAAAATTATTATTATTTTTTGGTTTCATTGGTTTCTCTGATTCTTTAGCATAAATTTATTCATATGTCTATTTATACTTGTGACACATGTCCTGGAATAACTTTGCTACTATACTACAACATCCCCATTGTAAATACTTTCCAGCAGGAACAAGAGAGGCCAGTTTCCCAGCCAAGAAAACAGACTTCAGCAGGAAGTGATCTCAGTAGGCATATCCTTCATTTCTGGAGTTATTTGCTTGAGCCAAAAGTCAAATGAGGACACATCTAAGCATACAAACTAGAGTAAATAAAATGTGCTACAAATTAAAGGAAAATCACTCAGCAGAAGACACATAAAGTACATTAGGTTCTCTTTCTTTTGTTGACCATACACACCGTTGCAATTAAAATAGTACACTTCCAATATACATACTGACACAACAAGACACCTTTTAGTTGGAAGAGTGCTCCACGTATTATATTGTGATCTAAATACATATGTAGATTAAGGAATGCTTTTTAAAAAGTGTTTTTCTTCAGAAGAAGGAGCATTGTAAAACCTAACATAATGGAATTCCTCATTGCGGCACATGTACTAAATTTCTTCTATGAACCAAAGAAAATCTTTTCTTTGCCTGCTCCTTATGCTCAAGCCAATATGTGAAAGGTAAGCTACAGAGGCATTTAACAGTGTTAAATGGAAGCCTCAAAATATATTCTTACATTACTAATCTGTGAATGCTCATTTCACTTTTTTGTTAAGATTTCTGTGTGGTTTAAGAATCAGCACTTCATAAGTATATAACAATTTCTAAGGATATCATTTTATAGATATACACCACACACGCAATTATTTTTTACATAACACACCTGTTTATTTACCAGTCATGGTGGAAAGATACTTTGAATATTGTAGTTGTTACTTTGTGGTTTTCATGACATAGTACGGAGCCCCGTATTTACTGCATGTTATTCACCTCTAAATACAACATTGGCTGTTTCCTTGTGATCTTTGTGTTGCTATCAGCATAATAACTGGATATACTGGACATGATTGCAAAAAACTCTTGACAGCATCTGTGTGAGATTTACTGGCATTACTTCCATGTCTCAGGGACAAGAGAACTGAGAAACACAGAGATGTTATTGTTAGAGTCCAAGTCATTCCTGAGTACAACATTTATCTTCATTTAGCCATCACCTAACTCTTCACCCTAATCTCCTTGTTCTTTCTACCCCTCCTTTGACTCTTCACCGCAGTTCATTCTAGACACTGGTGCATCACCCCTTCTTAGGAGCGATATAGGAAACAAATTCATATCCCCTTTTCAGTACCTAGTATGACAATAGTTCCTAATAGCTGAGAGCAGCAACTCAAAATTCTCAGAACACTTTGCTCAAACATTCCAGCCTTGGATTTAAGCATGCCCACTTCAAATGAAATATTTGGATAGTTTCTTTACATTAATAATCTCTATCGTGAATGTGGCTTTAACAAGACTCAGACTTAAGAAGTCTCAGAATTTGGCCAAATATTCACAGATGTGACAAGTGAATTTCTGACATCAGAATAACTAGTATTTGCTGCTAGACAGAATATAAGATAACTCAGTCAATATTTACAAACACTTTTAACATTGTCAATTATTGCAGTTTTCTTGTCCTCAAAATAAAAAAGAGAGAGGAAAAAAAAATAAAAACAAATCTGATGGAAACTTCTTTCCCCTTCCCTCACCAGTGAAATTACTCAGGAGGGAGCACTTCAGCTTAAACAGTTAAAGTTTGGCAATGTTGTGAGTAAATGAAAACTTGAATGCTACAAGGAAAATAGAAGACATTTTATAGGCTTTCTGTGTGCATTCTCAATTGTATATAATGAAGTCATTAATGCATAAATAAATAAATAAATAAAGACAGAAAAAGTAAAGCTTCTTGATAATTGTAAATAAGTCTGAAGAGAGTCAAGAAATTAATAAATACATTTTTAGTGTAGTCTTTAAACACAATAAAATTCTCAGTTGGAACATTTTGATTTTAAATTCAATTTTGTATCTAATTTTTGCTCTATTATTAGTCTATAACACTTTTGAAACATGCATGTCCTTTTTGAATACATTTCATGCCCAATAGATAAGGCATAATTATATTAACACATTTAATCATTAAAACTCTTTAATGAACAATGATTCATTCAAAATATTAACCTATTTATAGTTAATTTTCCAAACCTACTAAGGAACAGAATATCCAAAGAGCAAAAATACTTTGTGCTAATTTTCAGTATGACTTGCTTTTTCATATTAGTTATAAAGGATCAGCAGAAAAGGCTGACAATATTGATTGTGCCAAAATACTGAATGGTGATATCAGAGCTTTCCTCCACTGATGAGCAATCATTTCTTGAGAACTGTGATTTATGCAAATGTGGATTTTCTTTGACTTACATGAACTTGAGCCAGGCTATCAATGATGATGAAAAAAATATTAAATTGTTTCCCCCACCAGAACTTTCTAAACTGAAACATTTTAAGGTTCGCTCAAATCTCACACAAATCTGTTGAGAGTAGAAGCCAAATGGTTTAATCCCCCATGAGATTTCTAATATCTTTTCTTACACTTAGGCCAGAAATATCCCCTGAACACAGCATAGTACACAGCACTATCTGATAATTTGTTATAGTAATTTGTTATATGAGTAATATTTACTCTGGGGTTTTAATTCAAATGAGAGTTGGGGTGGGAGAGGGGAGCAGGAGGTTGGAAATATTTTCCATAAAGCAAGAATTCATCATTTCACAAAAAAGAAAGAAAAAGAAAAAGAAAAAGAAAAAGAAAAAGAAAAAGAAAAAGAAAAAGAAAAAGAAAAAGAAAAAGAAAAAGAAAAAGAAAGAAAAAGAAAAAGAAAAAAAAAAAGAAAAAGAAAAAGAAAAAGAAAAAGAAAAAGAAAAAGAAAAAGAAAAAGAAAAAGAAAAAGAAAAAGAAAAAAAGAAAAAGAAAAAGAAAAAAAGGAAGAGAAAAAGCAAAAGCAAAAGAAAATAAGAGAAAAATAAAAAGAAACTTTATTCTATTTTTCATCCCTTTAAGGACTTAGGGTTTGTCTGTACTGCAAATTAAGAAATTTTTGCATCATTAGGGGCCATAGCTGAACTAGCTTTAAAATGGCTAGTACAGATAAGAATAACAATGAAGATGAGACCACATTAGATTCAGAATAGTTTATGTATTCAGAATAGTTTATAGTTTGTGCTAAGGTCCATAAGACCATCTATATTATTCAATCCTCCTGAATGTTTTTGTGTTTTTGTTTAGTTTTAATTATTGTTTATTTATTTTTTACTAACTAAATTATAACCAGTATGAATATCAGATCTTTCTGTTAACCACAAAGACATGCAGGGGTATACAGTCTGCCTCTGACTATCAACTTCAGGGCCTCCATTTATCTGTTCTCTTTCCTGAAGGTTCATCTGATACCAAACTGGTACAAGCTGCAGATGAAGTGTTCTTGACCTGTCAGTTGGATTCTGAATTTTCTGATTTCTGATTTTCCTGGGAAAACAGATATGTTCCAACACACAACTGAATTTCAGATGTTGCTCTCATGTGGTATTCTGGTGTTGCAATAGACCCAAAGGACCACATGGAACAATGGACTGAAGAAAGATGGTGATCAAAAACAAGCTTCTATCTTCAGAATAATAAATCTGGCATGTTGCCACCTTCTTTTTAGTGATCGAAGAGCTGTTGAGGAAGAAAGTGATCAGGAACAAATTCCAAATTCTGTTCTAGTAACAACAAACTACCTCTGGCTATTTCTTTTCCAGAAACAGTTTGGCACAAGCAGTTCGAAGACAATTACTGCTTTCACAAAAATATGTGTACACATATATACATGGAAGCAAGTGCAGTGTTTCCATACATAGCACATCCTGTAACGAGGAAAAAGAATATCATCTTACGGTCTTCAGAAGCCTCCACTGGAGTTTGGGAGGCCCACTACGGGACAGGAGTTGGACTAGATGATCCTTATGGGTCCTTTCCAACTTGGGATATTCTATGACATGATTCTATGATTACTTAGTTCTAAGTCCACACAGAGATTGTTCCTCTGAAGAGTTTGAAGTCTGTATGTGTAAAGCTTAACATGTAAAAAAAAAAAAAAGAAAAAAAAAAAAAAAAGGATTTCATTCTTTATTTAGTGGAAGCAATGATATTTTGTTACTTTATATATATATATACACTCCATATTTTATTAATAATTAATAACATATTCAGAAGACCATTTTATCTCATATTTTTAACTTCTTGTATCAGCTTAAGGTAGAACCATGTAAGTAATTTAGTAAGTAAATTATTACTTACTAAAGACTGTCTTTTCTAGAGATGTAACTTGCTAAATAACTGAGAAATTATTTATTACATGGATGAATTACACACAGATAGAAAATGTAAAATTTACTTAGAAACCTGGAAGATTACATCAAAGGAATCAGTGATTTGATGAAAATATAAATCTGCAAAAGTAAGAAAATGTCAAGAAAAAAATAATAAATAAATAAACATAGAAAATGGCCTAAATAGTGAAACTAAAGAAAAATAATCTCAAAAATTAGATTTCTGGAAACTAAACTAAAAATAAAAAGTAAAAACATAAATATTTACTTCCCAAGGAAATGCATAAGAGGTCCATAGAAGGTTAAATATCCACATGGCATGAATTTGTTCAAAATGTTCTTGAAACCAAAGGGTACAAAGATATGGCGCCTGGATCAGACTATCTTAGAAGGATTCCTGACTTTTAATTCTGTCTACCACAAAGAATTTTGGCAAGTTGGTGCTAACATTTAGATCCTAGAATGAGATCATATCTTTCCATCACAGCAACTAGACTTTCTGCAGATTTTACTGGGATGTCAGAGCACTGTCTATACAAAGGTTTACATTTGGTCTAAATTAGACATGGCACCACTAAGAATCATGACACATTTGTGCATTGTGTAGCCAGCAATAAATTTATAGCAGTCATAGAGTCTCTCTTCCCCCAGTTACACTTGTAGATATTTCCTTTGGCAGTGGACTGTGAAAGAAGCCATGTTCAGTAATCTTAACCTGATGATGAAATCTTACCATACACAAAAATATAAATAAATCATCCTTCCTATAAAAATAAACAAATCAATAGATAGTTAGGTAGATAATAAAGTGAAAAAAAAATGCAAATCAGGATTACCCAAATATTTCTGGTTTGCAGATGAAAAAGAAATTGATTTACATCAATATTGCACAGCAAGATTGAAATTTAGACCTGGTCTACCCAAACTGTCACCAAGATTTGTATTTTTACCAGATAGAGAAGGCCCAAGTTTTAGCAGAAACAGGTCATTCACAGTTTGGGTGGAAAACAGTTGTTACTTATTATTATTACGGTTATCACTCAAAGGGGAAAAAAAAAATCTCCAGACAAAATTCAATGATATGGGTGGAGCTTTCGTTTGAATTTTTGGGTTTGTTTGAACTCGGTACTCAAAGCAAAACTTGGGGGATATGAACCCACATGAAATGAAAAAGTTAATAAAAAAAAGTAAAGTAATAAAAAAAGTAAAATAATAAAAAATAGTAAAAGTAGACCTATTTTGAATCAATTTGTCAAGATTACACAGCTTTAGCTATAAAGCTCCAAAGCAGAAAAGTATTTCAAAAATGAACAAAACTCAGAATAAAGATGAAACATTTATAATAAACATTCTGGAATGCTCCAAAATAGTCCCCTCCACAATTCCCAGAATCCTATCATTTACTATTAATTTGCTACACGTCTCCACCTTCTCACAATCCAGTTATAACATACGAAATGAAATATTACTAAGCTGGGAGTCAATCTAAGTCTTAGCTTCCAACATTTTAGAAGTTCCCTTTAAATGAATGCATTTAAATGAAAGCCTGCATGAAATTGATACCTATGTACAAAGTAACCCTTCACCATTTTGTCTTCAGGAATATAGTCTTTGCATCTTTCATGTGAACCTTAGTTTATATTAGAAAAAAACTCTCACCAAATTGTTTTATAATGATTATAGAAGTTCACACCTACCTAAAGTGCACCAATTCCAATCAGGAAATTAATTTCCTGATTGTCTCTCATTCATTGGAATTTGTGTGAGAGACACAGAATTCTCTCAAAGAGTGAGAACTGGCTTACCTGTGGAGGAAAATGAGCAGGATGAAAAAGGTTGGGAGGCATGTTGGGCCCTGGAAGTTCTTATGGGCATTACAAATACAGAGAGACCACACTGAGCACAAAGTGTTCTAAAAGCACACGTAGAGTTGAAATCATACCACCAGCACCAGCTGGCTTGCTCCAGATAATTAGCTCTCTTCAGTCACATGACTTGTTTACTTCACTTTAATGTTCTTAATTTGATGTACTAAGGCCCAGCCAGATTTCCTTTTCTTAATCAATCGGAAAAAAGTCTTTAAATACAACAGTCTAATAGCTTTTCCTAATCACTTCAAACAATAAGTTTGGAGGAATTTTTCACTAAGCCCACATAAAATGAATCTGTCTCTTTTATTCTTTTTAAATACTTCAAATTCTATACAGTATGCTTAAATGTCATCAGTAATAGACAGCTATCTGGGCACATTTTTTGCCTGAAATAACTATTTCCAGAAGTTTCTGGGGGAAATGGTTCTATACTTTTCCCTGATAATGTCAAGCAGATCCATTTGTCAGAGCTATGAGAATGTACAAAAAAACATCACCAGTTTGTGAATAGAAGACTTGTAACCAAATAATCTTCAGATTTTAAGTTTTATTATTATTATTATTAATATCTGAAAATTTGGATGAGAACAAAGCAGATGAGAATAAATGTGAAATTCCAGATGGACCAAAAGAAATCTTTGATTGAATAAAATATCTAAAAAGTGGTGAATTTGAGGAATTCAGAAGACATCAGGACAACTATGTGAGAAACCATAGACTTTTTTGGTTAGATAAGTTTGGCTTCTAAGACTGAATTTCACATGAAAACAATGTAATTGAGAGACCATTGATCTTGAGTTGGTTTTTTTGTTGTTTTTTTTTGTTTTTTTCTGTCCTCTCTTTTTTTCCCTTCATATATGAAATATGTATATGTATGTATTTGTTTACTATACATTCAGTTATGTATGTGTATATTTATATATTTATGAATATATAGTTTCTTTTACTTTGCTTTTATTATTTTATTTTATTTTATTTATTATTTTATTTCCCTCTTTCATATTGTACCTGTTTCTTCCTTTTTCTTTTTCTTCTTTGTCTTCTATTCTGCATGTTTGACCAGTTCCTATTCTCTTCTCACTACCCATTTTGCAATTTCATTCAGTCTTTATCAGTCCTTCATCCACATACAGATACATCTGGGTCTCTCCTGTTTCAGCATCTGGATCTACTAAATCTCTCACTGTACATTTTTCTTCCCTCCATGGGAGATCAGAGGCAGCCTCTGATGGCAGTGGGAAAAAAAAAAAAAAAAAAAAAAAACAAGAGGAATTCTCCAGGCTACTAGCCAACATTTTTGGTTGTCTTTCTTGAGAGAGTATCTATTCATCTGAGTTTGATTAAGATAGATTCTCCTAAACACTAATGACAGATCTTTGGGTTTTTGCATTCTCAAAGGCAATTAAATGCATTACTGTATGCAGACATGCAGGTCTTCCATATGAATGATTATGCATATTTCCATATTTTACTGCATTTAAGTAGCAGGGTGTTTACAGGATGACATTAGTCTACTGAAGTGTGGGACAGCAAAGGCCTGGCCAAGGAACTCAGGGGAGCCCTGCAGCAAAGGAATGGGTGAAATTATCCCTGAATTATATCACCACCTCAGAGGAAAGACCACCACTAATTCCAGCCATCTGAGCCAGCATGAGAACTCTTCTCCACTCTCTGCTCCATCAAGAGCCTGGAGAAGATGAGAGGTACCCACAGCAACTCCTCTTAACTCCTGGTCTGCTTCCATATAGAACTGGACAAATGGCATGGGACCATGGACCAGAGGTCATCAAAGCTAGATCAGGTTCCTCAGAGTTTTCTCTGGTCAGGGTTTGAATGTCTCCAAAGATGGAGATCCCACAAGCTATCTGAGCTGCAGGCCCAACATTTGAATGCCATCAGTGTGAAACTTAAGTCGGCATTTTTTCTTGTTCCAATTTGTGTCCAACATCTTTTGCCAACATCTCTCATTGGAGACATATATTCCTCTGCAAGGGAGTAGGACTAAGTGAAGGGACATTTTCACAGCTGGTTAATCTGATATAACTGAACAACAACCTTCAGTCAAAAGGAAGAGATTTGCCCCCTGCTCCTCCACACCACATATCCCTGAACTGGATCTAGCAACTGCTCAGTTTTGTGGTACTGAAATGACTAAAACCTTTTTTCCTCTTTGTCGTTGGGGGGTGGGGGGATATTTTTCAGTTGGATCAGGGAACTGGTCTGACTGAACTCACAGTTGCACGTGACAAATGGATTGTGTCACCACAGACAGAGTAGAAGGAAGGCTCAGCCACAGACAAGACTGAGGGAGATGCAGTCACTTCCTGATGATTGTCTGCAGTTAGGTCATAGTCCAAGGCATTGACTTTGAGAATACAAGACTGCTTTTCTTCACTGACCACAGAGTCTAAAAAGTCTAGACCATGATGGTCTAAAGTTAGGTTTTGTCATTATTCCTCTTTTTCTCTCAGTACTTATAACTTCTTCCTACAGTACATGGAGAAAGATTCAGAAACCAGACAGAGAGGTGAACAGTACTCAGTAAATTAATATATTAATTTAAAAATAATTTCAGACATGAAAGTGAAATATTAATGTGGTTCACTGCAGTAACATAATTAAAATTGCCGAGTTAAGTAAACAATGACAAAAAGTGGTTTCCAGTATTCATTATGTATCAAAAATTGAACTGAAATCTCAGGAAAATATAATGTTTAACACTGATGTTGTAGTACAAACATCTACAGAGATGGAATGTGTAGGACATTTCAGCCAACAATTGATACGTGAAAAAACAACATTTTTATCTAAATGCACAGCAATAAAAAGTAATTAATTATTAATTAAATATATTAATATATTAATGCATTATATTATATTAATATAAATATATTGTTAATAAAATTATATTGATATTCTTAATTAAATATTAATTAAATAAAAAGCAATTATGGTTACCATACTAAATTGTGAATTAATTAAACTTTTGTTAATTTTGTTACCATACTAAATTGTGAATTAATTAAACTTTTGTTCATATTAATTTTTCAAGTTAAAAATTTTACACATCTTTTTTCATGAAAAACTCTATAGAGAAGAAACTTGGTATTGGATTCCATTTTAAATGCAAAGCAAAAGGCCATTATTTTAGATTAAACTCCTTGACCATTTAGTTAAGACCTCAGATCCCAAGCTGCAAAAATCTACTATTCATACTGTTGAGTAGAATGTGCAATCAAGAATGTGCAGTGTGTTTTGCAAAGTAAGCATGCAAAGTAACCTTTTTTGAAAATTGGATTTCTAAGAGCTCACGAACATCACAAGGTCCTCCAAGGAACCATTGAACAAAACAGGAAATTAAAATAAAACATTCTCGATATTTTCAGGTATAAAAACAACTGCAAACAAAAATTAATTCCAAAGGACATTGTAAACTTTCCCATCGAGTATTTTATGCTCATAAGAAAGAGAAAAGAGGGAAGAAAAAAAAAAAGAGAGAGAGAGAGAGAATATCACAAAATTCCGTACTGTTTTCCTTGTCTATAATTTTTCAGCAGGTCAGCCTAAGGGCTGGTTACCTAACAATTATAAATACTGTATAGAAATAGCGGCATCTCTAAGCTTTATTTATTTACTTATTTATTCAGGTGAATTAGGCTAACTATATTCAACAATCACCTTTTATATTTAAGCAATAAGATACAGCGTGTTTCCTCATTCTGTGGCCAAACTAGAAAGGAAGAATACAGAAGATCTTTTTCATAATTTTTTTCTATTTGTTTAATTTATTTGTACAGTTTCCCTCTGTTTTCCACATTTACTTCAAATAAACCAATATCCAACTTAAGAAAGGTGCAACCACTTCAGCTGAAATCATGTTGAAATCAGGAAACTGTGGCTTTCTTGTTGTCAAAAGTAATTAAAAAAATAAATAATCATGTTTAATATTTGTCTACAGGACACAATGACTGAACAAAAGCCAAGTGTGTGCTAACATTGCTTAACAGTGACTTTGCCGAGTATTAATGAAAGTCTTGTATAGGTTTGGTTTTCAAAATACAAAAAATACTAGAAGTCATCTTCTTCTCAGGTAAATATAGCCATTATAAATGACAAATGACACAAATGAAACAGTGTTCTTCCTCACTTGAACAAATTCCCATTCATATTTATATTTTGTGTTACTATTTTTTTTTTCTGCATTGCAACCTGAATGCTTCCAGCTTTTAAAAGTGGAGAACACTAAAGCTTTGCTGTACTACAGGAGAGCAATAAGTATCAGTTTAGGTAAGTACTTGAGTCTCTACAGGCCTTGCAGCCAGCAAAGTACTTCTATTGTCTGGAACAAGTTTTTGACTGCAATCAATTTCTTAACCTAAACTTTGCAACTACTAGCAACTTTCTTTTACTATCATTCTTGTTACTGACCTCAGTAAATTTTCAGATGGGTATTGACACCATAGCTATATTCTTTCCCACAACTCTTCATCCATTTTCAACAAATTACCATTAGTCTAATGATCTTATATCAGGCACTCTAAATTAGTCAGTACTAAAAACAGTTCATAACACTAAACCTTAGTTTTACCATTTGTCAAGGTATTTTGTGCTCCTTAACAAAGTGACTTACTTTCTGTAGAAATAATCATACGTTCTTGTAGAAATTTATGCAAGTAGTAATATAGTACAAAAGTACTGATGAATTTGAAAGAAAAAAAATGCTTAAAGTTAGTAATTAACACATATTTTCCTAAGGAATAATTACAAGAATAAGTGATGCATGTGTTAAAAATTACCCTAAGCAACAATAAATTATGCACTTGTCCTGAATTGAAAAAGAATTTCATTAGCTGCATATTAACATAGATCAGCCCCTCCTAACCATACATAGTAGTAATATACTATCTCATGCATACATGGTTCAGATTATGATACTACATTTGTTCTGAATTATTCATGCACTAAAACACAGGAGAAAGAAGAATCTTCACTCACTTAATAAATCAGTTCATGGGTGCTTCTTAATATAGCATATACCTTCAACCATGTATACAACTGCAGCTCATTTTAAATAATTAGGCAGAGAATCATTCAAAAATAACTTAAGTTTGATTAAACAGGTTGCATATAGGCACATGCATGGCAGAAGTTAGCAAAAAGAATGTGCTGATTTTTGATTACTGAGGATGCCGATGGAAGAACAGCAACGAAGAGTAACTGCAGTGGGATAAGGTGACCTGGTGTTCAGTACAGCCCTCCCACGTCCGCTTTGGTCCAAACATTGCTGAGATGCTGGGGTTAAGAGTTTCACTTTCACACAATGTTTAAAGGTTTCTTTATAAACCACAAACTTTCAGTTTTGCCCTGTCTGAAAACCAGTACTTCTGGCATCCACACCAGCCAATGCTGGCGAGAGGAAAGAGCCTTTTCCATGGGTCAGATCATCAATGCTATTTACCTGTTATGCAATGTCTGCGAGGGTATTCCTTAGACCCTGTATTCCCCAACCCTTCACATCATTTCAGCCCAACCAAATCGTAGAAGGAATTTGGTTGTACTATGGAGTCAAAACCAAACCATGGTTTTCAATGTTTTCTCAAACTAAAAATAGGAAATTTATATTGAAATATATCTTTTACCTAGGAATTTAAAAAATATATATTTTGGAAGAACAGTTAGAAGAATATGGTAAACGTATACTGTCATTAAATGGACATGAGTATGATTATTTATCATGTTTCTGAAACCAATGCCAGGCAAGCTGAGGAGAAACAACTTAGTGAGCTTGAGAGATGCTGGTGGATGTTTTTTTGTTGTTGTTGTTTTTTTTGGCTCCACTGTGTGGTATAGGTTCATATGAGTAAATGAGTAAACAATTGGAAGTCTCTAAATAGTGGAGCTGAAAAGGAGCAGACAGAGTCTGGATGAAAGGTAAAGGAGTTTGACAGGTGAAATTACAGTGAAGACAGTCTTCCACTGTAATATAGGCAGCAGGCCTGTTGAATCCTACAAAGATTGTATTTACTTCAGCCGCTGTCAGTGACAAGATATTGGACAATGTTATACTACTATTGTCTGCTCTTTCTGAAGATGTCACCGAGTCCATTTCATCACAGGAATATCATGACAAAGTGTCATAGAAGTTAAGGTCAGATTAGTTTGTAGAGTACATACAATCATGGATACCTGGTTCTGCAGTCAAACAGAAAGCTCCATGACTGTCATAACTCATTTTAGGCCCTCAATGCTGTGTTATGTGTGCACAGTCTGCACACATAAAAGTTTCCACAGACAGGCTAACTTTCCCAGTACTGGTTCTGAAAGGATTTTGATCTTAGAAAACTCTGGGAATGCTAAAATGAACAAATTTTTAAAAGATACCCATCTTATTTGAAAGTCCTTTTTTACACAGCTCAGCCATGTAATACAAGAATGACAAGAATCACTTTGTCAGCAGCAATCCCATTAAAGATCCTGAGATCTGAGATTCCTGCTTTTTGGTTCCCCTAGCAGACAACCACTAACCACAACCACTAACCACTATCATTTATACTTCTTAGAATGTGTTGGAAAAGATGACTGCTTTGGTCTAACATTGCACCCAGCCGCCATTCTGAAACCATTCTGCATTCAACCAGCCCCCAAACTGCAACTCACACAGTTCCCTTTTGTATTACTTTGGATGAACTCCCTTGTCTATACTAACTTTTAAAAATGTAGTATCATTGTCGTACTAATTATTAATGAGTGTAAAGGAGAGTAGCTGTTCTTCAATGCACTCCACCACTATGTTATGCTTTTTGTCTTATTACAGCACTTACTACCATTTTTTACACATTGAAAGAATCCTGAAAGAAAATTAAACGTTGAAAGGCATGTAGAGTCAGACATAAATGGAAACAGTAATTGCATTAGCTTTGCGTTGCTATCTCAGAGCACAGAAAAACATGATTTTAAGATAGAAGAACAAAATATAGGCAACATGAACCTTCTGGACATCGTTGTCTAAAATATATATACATCTATTTATATAAATATATATATATTTACATTATTGCATTTATTTTAAGATCACTACTTCTGTCTTAAATGCATGTGAAGACAAAACAGAGCAGGTTATTCAAGAAGGTATCAAGCACAGAATAGATTTTGATCTTGCCTTTGAATTAAGTAGTATTGCCTCCATGTTTTCTCATCCAGCATTTTGAACTGAGAGAAATAACGGTTAACTCAATACTTTTTCATGGAGTACTGTTCATTGATAGCTCAATCCCCCTTGTATCTGAAAACCCCTTTATAATCCCTTTAATCTATACCATTATGGCTAAGAGTTCTGTGAATATCTTTTGCACTACTGTATCAATTATGGAATGGAAAAACAACGAATGATGAGTTTTGAAATTCTGTTAATGAAGATACTCCAATAATAATCACTTTAAAACTATTAGCATCTTCCACAAAATACAAGATACTTGAGACTAGCTTCAGAAATCTCATCTATCTGGATGAGAAGATATCTGAAGTAAGGCACATGTAACCTGTACTGGGTCTGGCTGGGATGTTAACTTTCCCTGCAGCAGCCCATACAGTGCTGTGCTCTGCACTCGTAGCTAAAACAGCAGTGGTATCACACCAGTGTTGTGTCTGCTGCTGAGCAGTGCTGGCACTGCATCAGGACTCTCTCTAACCCTCCTAGGGGGTGGGCAAAAATGTGAGAAAAGAAACATCACCAGGGCAGCTGACCTAAACCAACCAAAGGGATATTCCATACCATATGATGTCACGCTCAGCAATAAAAGGTGGAAAAAGGAAGAAGAGGGGGGGTTGGGCTCTCGTTGTGAAAACGTCTGTCCTCCTGAACACTGGCTATGTGCGTTGAGGCCCTGCTTCAAGGACATGGTCAAGCATCGCTCATTTGTGGGAAGTAGAGAGTAATTTCTTTCCTCTGCACTTCCATATAGCCTTTACTTGTTTTGTTTAGTTTTCCCTTTCCCCCTCCCTTTTCCCCTTTCCTTTTTTTTCCTCTTTAGTTAAATTGTTAATTGTTTAGTTAAATTGTTTAGTTAAATTGTTTAATTAATAATAATCTTTCCTTAATAATTATTTCTTTTTTCCTTTAATTAAATCATCCTTATCTCAACCCGTGAGTTGTTCTTTCCTTTACTTCTTCCCCTCCTCATCTAAGTAGGGGGAGTGAGAGAGCAGTTGTGGTGTTCAGCTGCCTAGCACAGTAAAACCACCACATAATCGTGACTAGCCGAGTCATTAGCACTCAGATTTCTCACTTCATTTTCCCAAGCAATTCCCAATGTGTCACTTCTACTCAGTTGTTTTCTTCAATTATGAGTTGATTACCAATCTACCAGTAAAATCTGCTTATCTCTTGAATGAATAAACAGTTCTCATTTCCAAAGCCTAACCCCAGCTGATACTTTCTTCAATATCTCACTTTTCTTTTACAGCCGGTCTTCCTGCTAAATCTGTTGATGACTGCTCATCTACTAGAGGGAAAACCTCTAGTGGTGTTGTAATCATATGTCATATATGGGTTGTAAACACATTTCATAGATTCAATTAGGATAAGCAGCTTCCTTGCAGTGCAGCATCTACTATAACAGCACATCATCACTTAAAATAAGAAAAAAAATGGCTAGATACAACAAAGTTATGTCTTAAATTTACATTTCAGTGAATCAGACATTATCACAGTCTGAAAATTTGTTTAAGTATATATATAAAGAAGAAAATTATTAGCTGCAAATAGTTAGTCCCAGGGGTTTTGTGAACCTTTAAGATCCTGAAAACATACTGTCCACTGGTATAAAGAACACTGGTGTACAAAGGCTTTTGGGGTTTCTTGGGGAAGAAAGCCTGAATTCTGTCTATTTCAGCAGCTCCTCACTTGCGAAGTTGCACATGGTTGGCTGTTGGTGTAATGTAGGTAAAAATTTTTGTGATATTGAAACACTCCTAGCTAAGTCATTCCATCGTGTGGCACTAGTTTATGTTGCTTCTGGGTCTATTCTGTCATGTCTGGGTGAGTGTAGAACTAGTAACATTAAAATGATTTAAGCAACAATAATATAAATCATTCTGTGTTACAGTAACTGCATATCTTCTATGCTTATTGTTGTATCTTGTCCCAGTATAACCTTTATCCTGAAAATTTTTAAATATCTCATCTGCAACCACAGAAGACAAGCTGAACTTTTCCACTGAGAAAGATTTTTTAGGACAGCCTGCAAAAAGTGTACCATACATTCCAAGAATGCCTTCGTTTCCTCTTGCTATTTTAAGTGCACCTTAGGAAGCTATGATAATTACTGTGCTCATCAGCTGTAGTAATTGTAGGGAAGAACATTCATGTCAAAGAGTGTTCACATTACTATGGTAACACAGTCAGTAATAACAGCGTGGACCATTTTAGAGCTGGGATCCCCAGACACAGATCAGAAGCACCTGCAGGTGCAAAGGACTTTTCCATCCCACTCCCTCCTTGAAATATCTGTGTTAAAACCAAAGGGTGTTTTTTTGTTGTTGTTTGTTTGTTTGTTTTTGTTTTTTGTTTTCTTCTTCTAACACCAAAAAGTCAACAAGTAGGAAAAAAAAAAAAAAAAAAAGAAACAAAAACCCCAACCATAAAGACAATAAGAGCTTATTCTAACATTGTACTGTTTGCTGTTAGACTGCCACTACTGTAGCCAGAATAATTTACAAATAAAATAACTTGGGACTGATACAAGGACCTCTTTTCACCTTTCTGGCAGTGTAATGAAGCCTGAAAGGGGTTGTATATTATAATGGAACATGGTTGCTAAGTTTAATCATATTCTCACCCACTTTAAGGATCCTTCGTATTAACAGAGCTATGAAAGAAACTTAGGCTTGCCTACTTTTAGATGTTATTTCAAAATAAAGCAGAGTGCCAATTTTAAAGTGCAGTGGCTATTATGAAGGAGGTCCCTGTGTGGGAACTCTTATTCTGCAGAATGCTTCCTCTGTCCCTTTCAAATTTAACTTAATCCACTTGAGATAACCAGAAAAAAGTCTCTCATTGCAAGCTATTCCAGTCAATTTCCCAGTGTAGCTTTTTACTGTAACTACAATCAGACCTAGTGACTTAAAGTACTGGTTTTAATGGTCTATTCTAATGTTAGAACTTCCAGGAATAATGTAAAATGGCTTTATGAGCAATAACATAGAAAAAGCAGAAGGTAATTTTCAGAAACAGGAAGCCATTTTTTTTCTCATTTAAGGATGCATTCCACAGTGTGATTTCATTTTGAAAAGAGGTCTCCCTTGATGCAAACTCTTTATCAATAAGGGTTATTTTTAGGGAGTATCAAAAGTGCAGTTGTAAATTGGAAATCCTTTCATTGCAACCCATTAACAAGGTTCCAGCCTTGTCCACACCTAGACTTTTACTTCCTCTCCTGTGCTATGGGTGTTTCTTCAGTCATACTGATCTGGCAATTTGCATGGCCATGCTCTGCAACAGAACTGTAATAACAGCAATTTAAATATACATACATTTATGTTAGGCTCTTTAGTGAATTATTTCCTAGGTCTGGTTTAGATCACAACCCACAAACTGAATTTGTAAAACTGGGTAGATAGTAACTTTGGCCAAGATATATGTCTGAGAATCATGGCAACTAACTGCTGCTGACAGAAACCTCCTAAAATAAGGATTCCTAAAGAAAAATTGTACTGTTATCAAGAAGCTAACCACAAAGCACAAGCAGAGAAACTTGTCCAACAGATTGAGACTGGAAAGATTTACCTCCTGTGTTTGCACCTTAATGCCATACTGTCACCCCAATCTAAACAAGAGAAGTGATCATACCCTTAGGAACTGACCACAGAACCAAAGTATTTTGAAGACTCTTAGATCTCTTTTTTGGGGGTTTAAGTTTTAATTCATCCAAAGTTCAAAGAGCACTCAGGGCATTTTGGATATGAATTCCACTGCTGGCCATATGTGCCAACATGTCTTTGGGAAACCCACAGCCACAGCTGTGGTTTATTAAACAGTGGTTTATTGCTGTAGGCTTTACTGAGATGCCTGCAACAAGATGATGCTTTCTACTGTTGTGCAATTAAGGAACAAGTGGGATTTTTACTCACTATGTTGTTGTTGTTGTTGTTGTTGTTGCCATCTCTTACTATGTATGTCCTAGAAAAGGCTTTTCTGTACCCCAGGAAATTAGCTGGGTTTATTCTGGTGCTGTCATGTTGCTTGTATTCTGACAGTATTATAGATAAACACAAGAATAGAATTAACCCTACAGTGACTTCCCAGTATGTGAACTCAGTAGCAAACTTGTGTCTAGTCCTTGGTGAATTACCAGAGGACGAGAACTAGATGTTAGAGTCTAGATTTAACTGAAGATATAAAATTTCAACTTTTGAAGCTAACAACTTTGGGTCAGATTCTCAGGTTTGTTCTTCTACATTCTGATGAAGCAAACCAATGCCCTTTCTTTGCAATGACGTTTCTTTGTGTAGAGAAATTCCAAGTGGGAGGGTAGAACCAACTGTACGTATACCATATATACATACACTACTACTTATACTACCTGAATACTCTGGCACACTGAGGATATGGGGGAAGGCATGCAGCTGGACCTGTTGCACCTCTTTTCTCCTTGAGAGTCTACTTCAAAATAAAGTTCAAAGAAGTCTATAGACTGCTCAAATCTGCATTGCAGGTGATGATCCAGGAACAGGAAATGGTTTGGATCTCCATCAAGGGTGAAAAATCTGCAAACAGATCTATTTTGGTCACCAAACATGAGAAGACAGAGAGCACACACAGTAGTACCCATTTTGTCTGGGGTAGCTGAAAGTCCTTTAAAGACTGTAGGGTTTTAATTGGGGAAAACAAAACAAAACAAAACAAAACAAACAAAACAAACAAAACAAATAAAACAAATTTATTGTGTAGAACAAGAGTATTATATGACATTATAACAATATGACATTGTTATCTTTTTTTGTTGTTGTTGTTTTTTTTTTCAGGTGGAGAAGAGACAGATCTACCTAAATTTATATAATAAAATTACAGAATCATAGAACCATAGAAGGGCTTGGGTTGGAAGGGACCTTAAGGATCACCTAACTCCAACCCCTTGCCATAGGCAGGGATGCCACCCACTAGCTCAGGTTGGCCAAGGCCCCATCCAGCCTGGTCTTGAACACCTCCAGGGATGGGGCATCCACAACTTCTCTGGGCAACCAGGTCCAGTGCCTCACGACCCTTACAGTGAAGAATTTCTTCCTAATGTCTAGTCTAAATCCACCCTCTTTTAGTTTAAAAACATTCTGCCTTGTCCTATCATTACCTACCCAAATAAAGAGTCCCTCTCCATCCTTTTTATAAGACCCCTTTAAGTACTGAAATATCGGTATTCTCAAATTAAGAATATCATAAACTGAACCATAAGCACACTTTAAGAAGTCAATTAGAACACTAAGCATTATTTTAATTTTAATTAGTGGTAATTCCCCATAAAGCTTATTCAATAACTCTTTTTCCATTATAATAAATAATGTACATTGTATTAAGATAAGATACAAACACATTATTTAAGGTAACTTGCTATTTTCTGTATGCCTTCTTTTGTTTTCTTTTTCAGCCCCGGATTCTGCTGACTCAGAAATAACTAACTCCAGGGTTATATGACTTAATGTAGAAAAAGCTTTACCTTCCATCAAAACCTATCCTAGTCTGGTTGAATAGTTAAAAATTGGTACCATGTGGTATGGACATCCACCTGTGTGTCCCTAAATAATCTTTCATGTCATTACTGATTTGATGCTGTGGAGTTGCTTCTGGAAGTCAATCAATTTCAGCTCATTAATGTCTAATTTTTTTTTCCAGGAGTTCTGTTACTTGGTCTGTTGTTACATTACCAGATGCACTTATTCAAGTTATTCACATAGTTGTAAGTAAGCAAGTTTAGTTCATTTCCAGCTTTAGAGAGAAAATTCTCACTAGTGTTCAAGTTTTGCTTGCTCTTCTCCTGTTGATCATATGGTCCTGAGCTAACAAGAAAAAATAATACGCTTCATAATAGGCTTCATAGGTATGTTTCAGTCTAATAATTCAATAAACAGTGTGTTTAACTGAGATTTTTATTTTTATTTGAACAAGTGCAGATGAAGGATGTGCAACCACACGAATGTCATACAAATTATTTAAGGGTCAGTTGAAATAAACATAAGACAAAAAGACATGAGTACTTAATATCAAATACTTAATTACAGAAAATAAGGACAAAATCAAAAGGTGGTGTTTGTTTTTTTTTAAGGTGAGTCATTTTTAGAAAGCAGAAATACATATAAATTGTTAAGTATTACAACATATAGTAAATGTTATATAAAGACATCAGTAACTGTAAGCACACTATGCAATTGTTATTAGTCTATAGTATATATGCAGGCAATTAATTGTAATTATCAACTAACAATGTCATCAATGTGATATGCTATATCCAAGAATCAAAATTTATTTTTAGAGACTGTTTCATGTGACCGAATACATATTCTGAATCTGTAAACACTTTTAGCTATGAAGGTCTATGCTTGCACCGGTGATATTTGTGGCATCATTTTCAGACACAGTGATTCTCAACTGCAGTAGGTTGGCAGGACTCCATGAAGTTACACTGATTTACACTAGTTCAGATCTTGTTCTATCATAAATTACAAAACAAAAAGGATCTGAAATCTTATTCTCTGAAATGGTGTTCAAAATAATCATTTGCTTTTTTTTTTTTTTTTTTTTTTTTCCATCTACACCAATGAGCTGACACCTAATAAGTCAGGTTATTTGCAGTTCTCCAGGTTGAACTCTGAAAGATACTTTAGGCCACTAGTCCTCTGGCACTTGTCACTAGCTGAACCTACAGGGGAAGGAGCAAAAATGTAAATGTTTGTTCATGGAAAGAACCTGTCCATGAAGAGTTCCCTCAACCTCCATGAGTCAGTTGCTAACTTTGTACTTTTCATGTAACCCTGAATGTTCTCATTAGCCATGTGCGAGAGTGGGCCAGACAAGAAGAGCCCCAGAATTTGTCACATCTCTCCTTCCTCTTTCTATGCTTAATTCCTTGGGCTCTGGGAGAGGCTGCAAGGCTCTGGTACAACTGCAAGCTAAGACCGTGACCCTGAATGACTATGTAGCTGAAAAGTTACGAACGCACATTGCTTCAAAGAGGACTGCACATATCCGTTAGTTCTTCCCGTGGATTCAACAGAAGATCAATGTCTTAAACATCTATCAAAGGCAGCACTACGTCAATAAGAGTGTGAGTGTAACTAGCACAGCGCTTGGCAGAGGTGACAGATAAATTATGGAAAAAAAAAGTATGGAAACATACAGCTTGATGATGAAATCCTGACTGTACTGAAGTCAATTGTCAGAATCCAACTGACATCAGAGGCAGGATGTCACCCCTTATTATTAATCAACATAATTAAAACATATATACATAGGCAAGTATATGTGTACACATACACATGCAATTCATCATATACCTAATTCAATCTTTTGCACTCAACAACTGTACTTCATAATTAAAGTGTTTGTATTCTTGCAAAAATATTTTGCATCTTTCTTCAATAAATCACAAAATATGAAAAAAAAAAGTTGGCTTGTTTTTGAATGATGTAAAAGAATTTGAAGCTTTATAGAATCCATTTAGAGCATTTTTTAGAGTTTGCTGTATTGGAAAATGCATGAATGTGAAAAATTTAATCAAACTGTTCATACTTTAGGCATTACTTTATGTTAACGATTTTTACCTTTTTTTTTTTTTTTTTTTTTTTTAATAGCAATGCTTAATAAAGGGAGACAATAAAAATTCATGATATTTATTGAATGGAAAAAATCGTGTAAATTCCCTTTATTTATTATTTTCTTACAGACATAATATGGATATTAAAGTAAAACATAAAATTTAATAAAACTATAAAATCAACCTAGTTTACTTTGAAAAATGAAATAGTCACTTGGTTTCCTTTTTTTTTTTTTTTTTTTTTTTTTTTATTTAAGAAAATCATAGGTATAACTGCCCAGAACAGAATCTACCCTGAAGGCTGATTTAATTTTACTTAATTTTACCTTATTTTGTAATATTAGTTTAAAATTTTACCCTCTCAATTTTGCCATTGGTCTGAGCATTGCACTGGAAGCCTGACATGCATTGATTATAAACCCAGATCAAACTGAGTGGCCTTGGACAAATCATTACCAAGCTTGTTTTTTTTCTTTCATTGTCAGCAGTACACAGGGGTAGTAATTCTTTGTCTTATTAGCTGTTTCTTGGCTAGTAAAATTGAAGTGGTAATAGTTACCTGCTATGTAAAGATGCTATAGGGTTTTGTTAGCTAATATTTGTAAAGTGCTATTCACAACGATTAAAAGAGAGCTATGTCTATATATATATAGACATATTTATAGTTATTGTTATATAAATGACTTCATTTTTAAAGAAGGGACTAGAAAATATTCCTACATGCCTTTAAAAATGAGACCTTCTAATGTCCCAGAATCATATGATGGTAGGTGTAGAAAGCAGATAGACAGATCTGAAAACTGCAAACAAGTATATATACTAATAAACACAAGATCTACTATAAGCAGCATTGCCTAATCGCATTTCCTGTTATGTCCATTTTAAATAATTTTTAAAACAGAAAGCACAAGACTTCATAACTGAAGGAAATACCAGTGACTTGTAATTATGAATAATAATAATGTCTTTTTGCACTTAAAGATCAAGACATGAAAGGATCATTAATTTGTATGTTTTTGGAAGAATAGTCTGATAAGTCACATCTATGCTGTCAAATGAAAGGAAACAGATCTTAATTTTGAGATGAAATACTTTCTTCTTGCAGCTGAGAAATTTACAGATATTTCTGTTCCAGTTTCTCACTGGAGCTCACTAGTTAGAGGCTGTCAGCTACACAACTAATGCACGTAACTTATGCCAGTCCAAATGATGTTCCCAAACTGTTTTAAGTTTAAATATCTGATATTATATTGTATGGAAGAATGATCTTCATACTTTCGATTATCTGTGGGGACTCTCATGCCAGAGGATTGGAACAGACAACTTGGCTGTGGCTTATTAAATCACTGCATAGGACTGGTAATTGACCCCATTTCAAAGCCCTAAACCTACTACCAATTTCAGACTACAAAGAACATGAAAAGACAGAGTAAAAAAATGATTTCTGCAGAAACTTTACTTAGTGTCAAATTCCCCAATGGGATTATGTCTGATAATCATACAGATTTTGCAGACTGCCTCCTTTGAAATATGTCTAGCTTCTCAGCAAACATTAGAATAACAATGCTCAGATCTGAAAAATGAAGAGGCAGCTCTGGACCAAGTTGCTTCTGACATAGGAAGCAGAAGAAGACAGGAGGAAAAACAGATTTGACCAAAGAACCAGTAGAAGATATTTGTTCTTGCTGGTTTTCCTACTGCTATTGCAGCATAGCAAAAACTTACTTTTCAAGGACATGGTAAAGGTAAAAGTAAAGCAAAGTAACAGCTTTGTTTTTTTGTTTTGTTTTGTTTTGTTTTTGTTTTGTTTTGTTTTTTCTGCTGCTTGTCTTGTGCACCACCAGGTTTAGTCTTTGAATCACCAGCATATTGCAAAATAATGGCAACTATCCATCAAGCTTACTGTCCCCAAATTTTGATAAACTGGGAAGCATAAAAACATTCAGCTAAAACGAATCACCTGGAAGTAATTCATGTTTGCAGGTGATGAAAAATTTATAAATGGCTCTTGAGGCAAGACACGCTGTCAATGCTTTAAAATTATTACATCCTGAAAATTTGTATACTGTCTCTTTATTTAGTAAAATAGATTAACAGAGTTTGTATAAATTAAGGAGGCAATCAAACATACTACTGTATTTAATCCCTTGCATATATCTTGTTTTACAAATTGGTGTAAGAGTAATATTTGTTAATTAATGATAGACACAGGTCTGAAAAATAGTATTTCAATGTATACATGTTAGACAGTTATTTTTTTGTGTAGAGAAAAAGAGAAATATTTTCACAATGAGGATACCACCAACATATTCTAAATATCTTTTTGGAAACTGACTTTAGAAAAAAAAAAAAAAAAAAAAAAAAAAAAAAAAAGAGTTCAAGCTATTTCTGCCAGGCTTCACAAGGTGTGTGAGCTAGGCACTATGGGTGACCCAATTATGCCATACCCTCGCTAAAAGACACTTTCTCATAGTCACTGGAGTCTGTGGGTGGGGGCTGGGGGCTGGAACAAATCTGGTCACAGAATCACAGAACAGTTGAGGCTGAGAGGGACCTCTGGAGGTCACCTGATCCAATGACTCTGATCAAGCAGGGACACCCAGAGCAGGTTGCCCAGGACCATGTCCAGGTGGTTTTTGAACATCTTCAAGGATCCCTCCTCAACTCTCCACAGACACTCTACAACCTCTCTGGGCAACCTGTGTCAGTGTCACTCCCACAGTAAACTGTTTCCTGATATTCAGATGACACCTCCTGTGTTCCATTTTGTGTCCATTGCCTCTTGCCCTGTTGCTGGACACCACTGAAAACAGCTTGGCTTTATCCTCTTCGCAGCTACCCTTTGGGTATTTATACACATTGATGAGATCTTCCCTAAGCCTTCTCTTCTCCAGGCTGAACAGCCCCAGTTCTCTCAGCCTCTTCTCATAGGAGAGAAGCTCCAGACCCATGATCATCTTGATAGCTCTCTGTTGGAGTCTTTCCAGCAAGTCTCTCTTGTACTGGGCAGCTCAGAACTGGACACGGTACTCCAAGTGCAGCCCCACCAACGCTGAAAGAGGGGAAGAATCACCTCCCTCAACCTGCCAGCAATACTTTGCCTAACATAGACAAGGATATCATTAGCTTTGCAGCAAGAGCGTGTGCTGACTCATGTTCAATTTGGTGTTCATCAGGATCACCGGGTATTTTTCTGCTAGGCTGCTTTCCAACTGGGTAGACCTCAGCATGTACAGGTGCCAGGGGTTTTTCCTTCCCAAGTGCAGGACTTCGCACTTCTCTTTGTTGAATTGTGAGATTCCTGTCATCCCATTTCTCCAGCCTGTCCAGGTCCCTCTGGATATCAGCACAACCCTCTGATTTGTCAGCCATTCATTCCAGTTTTTGACCATCTTTAGATTTGCTGATCTGGCCCATCATCCAAAATATGAATTATTTTAAACAAGACTGGACCCAGTGTTGACCCTGGGGTACACCATTAGTTACTGGCCTCCAACTAGATTCCAACTGCCTGGTCAAGGCTGTTGCAGCCTGGGAGTGCTTTCAGGGCCCAGATAGAAACCAGGGTTTTCTTAATCTACAAATATTTAAAGGAGCACATTTTGTTTTATGGAGGCAGGCACTGTAGCTGTCTTATCTCCGTCAGTAAGTGCTCCTCTAAGTTTACTCAGGACTTTTAGTTTTTTGGAGTCTATTGAAATATGATTGTATGAGTTGGAATCAAAGTTAATGCCCATCAGATATCTGAATTCATTAATTTGTGTTATAGTTCATGCATATTGCTTAGGATGGCTATAGATGTACTTTCTTTTTGTATTGTGAACTCTGTGAAGACTTTTGAAATGTAGGATTAATTCCTTACCCAAATATTGGTTACAGACACTTTCTCAAATGGAATTAAGGCACACTTAGTAAACAACAACAACAACAACAGTTAATAACTAAAGAAATGTTAAGTGTTCATTAATTTTTACTTTTTTTTTTCAAGACAGTCAGTATCAGCCATTCCGTGGATAGTCTTTACAAGTCTAGGAAATGTGTATGTGGAGCTAGTGCATTATGAGGATAACAGTTCTGGGTCTTATACAAATGATTCATTTACTTAATGAATACAGATACAGGGTAACAGAGTTATTGTGAGTCTTATAAATTATCTATTTAGAAAATAAATTAAAATCCTTTCAGTTTATCTTTTCCAAAAGGTAATACTTTTATGTTTCATATTTTCTTCCCTTCTCCCCACTTTGCCATCAGCTGAGAATGTTAAATTGGGTCCTAGCCAAGATCCATTTAATTTACTTTTCAATTTCTAATGGAATAATAAATACCTTGTCGCTCAGTTTCTGGTGTTGAAAAGCTCAGATGTGTGTTTCTGAAAAAATTGCTAACTAGAGAAAGACCCTTAGAAATATAAACAATAATGCCTCTAATCTGGCTTCTCTGAAATCTGAAGAGTCTGTATCAGGGACAGGGAAGGGAATCCTGTTACAGACCTAGTCTTTGAAGTATTAAAAACAAGACCTTTGCCAAAATTGTAGTCACCTTACATCACCATACATTGTGATAACTCATGTCAGGATCACCTATAGTCACGCTACAGCCTGTGAATTAACTTCAGAAACTACATAAATAATTGAGGTTTTGTGACATTAAAAACTGGAGAGTGATACAGATGCCATGAAAATTTACTAAAAGTGTGTCCAGAATTGTTAGTGGTTTTGTCGATATTTTTCCACATAGGCACTGGCATGATTCAGTTTCCCTAACTAAATCCATGTTCATCCTATGGTCCCTACATACATACCCTACATACATAAGTCTCCATTGCTGATGTGGATCTTAGCAGAGTTGAGCTTCTCTGTGTTGTTTTCCAGAGCTCGGTGAGTCTCCAGTGACTGTACTTCTAACACTGTCATCTCAGGTAAATGCTTACAGCTAGGCAAGACTAACAGAAACACTTCTGCATTCAGAAACCATGGGACTTTACAATAAGCATACAGAACAATACGAGGAGATCAGGAGGGAAAAGCAGCTGTTGCTGGGGACATCAGTTTTCCACTGCATAACGTTTTGAAGGTTTGCACTTGATATTGATTCTGGTCTCATCGTTATACTGGGTATCCATTAGTTGCTGAAGTCCAGTACATTCATTCCCAGAGCACTTCTGAGTTCAGTTCCCATTTTGCATGAGGCTATCAAAGCACAGTAAGCAGGGGCATTTGGGAGGCTGGCCTCAAAATCACAGTCCAGATCTGAAACACTGACACAGATGCACCAATATGACCATATATTCTCCTTTCCTAATTCACAGCCACACTTCTTCAAGAAGTGGAAGATTATGTCTCCAAATTTTAAATTTGTCTCCTTTAAATTTGTCCCCTTATTGTAATTTTCACCTCCATTTTTAATCCACAGCTGTTTGACTATGGGGCTGTTCATTATAAACTCTTCATAAGAAACTATAGTCTGTTCTGAAGGGAAATCACTCACGACTTTTCTCGACAGCATTTACTGCAGTGTACACAGTTTTGATGAATAAGGCTTCAGGCTGTGGGCTGCACTCACTCACACTGCTATAATTACAGGGAATTATAAATAAAGGGAAGTAGAGCCTCTCTATATTTGCTCCAAAGCAGATTTTGTTCAAGTAACTGTTCTTCCCCTATTGGTCTGAGTGCTTACCAGCTGACTTGCACTTGGGTTTCTGCCCCTTGATTGAATGCTTGTAAATTTTCTAAGAGAAAAATAGTCACTTACAAACTTTTCAAACAAACTTTCAGCTGATGATGATTGAGCTGAAATTCATGAAGTCTCTGGTAGATTTTTTTTTGTTTGTTTGTTTGTTTGGATGAAGAACATATTCAAGGACATTCACTGCCTTTACAAATGGTTATAAGAAATCTACAGACTGTCTCATCAGCAAAGCACTTAAAATACATGAAGCAGGTTTTTCCCCATAACATTCATCACACTTGGGGCTGTTGAAATGAAGGGTAGGGGTTTGTGTGTATGTGTGGAAATACGGTAGTCCTGTAGTTTGAAAATGTGGAAATATTGTCTTCTTGTATTCCTCTTCTTGTATTTCTCTTCTAAAATTTACTGTATGCTTTAAAGTTCGGGCAGCTAGATGCACTGGAGAAATGTTATTCTTTAGAAACTGAGAACAGATGAGGTCCTCACTGTGTAGCCATGACCATACAGGGTACCTGGAAGCTCCTGATGGAAGATGGGAGGGTAAACCATCTTCTTCTCACAAGTGGACTGAATTGTAGTATAAATTCTGAGGGTAATTGTAACATGTTCAGACTATTGCAGCAAGGTTGCCTGGAAAATCACTTCTCTTTTAGTAGGAACGAAATCGCAGGAGGTCATTAATTATTAAAACTGCTAGCTCCATCCAGTGTACAGCTTTTATGAGTATGCATTTTCATGATAATAACACTAAGTCTGGCAGGATGCTCACTGAGGGTTTTTGCTTCCCAGTTCTTCAATAGAACATTCAGTTCATTTTAGTCTCTTCATAGCAACACATTACCAGCAAGAGTAGGTAAGATGAATGGAGATATGGACATTTCTGTCCCCATGACTTGGACTAACAATGCTCCAAGAACCTTGAAGGATATAACAAAAGTTGTTAAAGATGCTAGCTTGTCTGAGTCCCATCTAAAAGACTTCCATTCTCTCAAGGCATGCCACTGTCAGAGATATCAGCCAAATTTCCAGAATTCTTATTTTACTCTCTGTTTCCTTCAAGTGGTGGATGCTTATAGGGCACAATCAGCAAAGAAAGAAAGAGGGAACTGGGGAATTCTGGACTGGACTTTGGAGCCCACTCTCCAGCTCCAGACCTCTCCTAATAAGCCCAGGCCTGATGAACATCACAATGTGCTGTGTCGTCCAAGTTTCCAAGGAGAGAGAGATGTACAGAAAGCTAGTCTGAGGAAGGAAAAGAAGAGGTATGGAGACAGAGTACTTTTGCACCTATGCATTGATGGCAAATAAAAACATGTTTTGGATAGAAAGCCAAGAATTGTATATACAATTAATTAGGTGTGTTTAATAGAAGCAGCGATGGGGAAGGCTACGACTGCTTATTAATGCAGTTTAGAACAATAGACAGTCTTGTTCTTGTGCTTCTCAGATAGGCACTGTGCAGATGTGTGCCCTGATATTATTGTCCAAGAATAAAACAATAGTTTTCTTTCGTATCAAAATTGGGTTCCAAGTGGGAATGAGAGTTGGTCTAATCTGTACAAAACAAGAACCAACTTCTTTAGATCTTTACCTTTTTAGTGTTAATTTATCTTGATATATGAAGTTTTTCCAAATTAAAATACCACAGTGAGACTCATTTTCACAAGGGAAAAACATTAGCAATCCAGTGACTGCATTGTAGTGTATTCCGCGGACATATGAAATGAGTAAAGACAATAGTCTTTAAAGAGGACAGTCTGTTTTTAACATCTAATCTGGTAATGGGCATCTGCCCACACTGAGTTCATAGCAAGAGCATACTATTCACTGTACAGAAGAGTGACTCAGTTTGCATTCAATAGGAACAGACCCAATCAGCACAACTTAAAAGGAAGTTTTGTGCCTCACCCCCTAAGCCCCTTTGAAAATCCCAGCCACTATTTTTTTCTGCCAGATGGGTTGATGACAAGTAGCAATCAGAAACACTCTGGTCTAGTGCTATTAAAATCATTACTGGAGACATTTGGAAAAAAAGGCATCAGCATTCTTTTATTCTATTAAAATATTCTGTCTTTTATGAGCTGAGTCATAACAAGCTGAGATATATTTACTACTTAGACAATTTTTAAACATTATAAACAGAATATTTGCTCAGAATATTGCTACCACAAGCAAGACAATTGACATTTTCAACCTTAATATGAATAAACTCCAACATTAGTATTGTAACAATGCAAATGACTGCAGTACCTCTTCCATTAATACTGTTCAACCAGGAAATTACTTTAAATTATGGTAGCTGGCAGTTAAATATCTCGTTATTTACGACTTCCCAGCAAATGCAGTTCAGAGTGCAAAGACAGTATACTACTATGAGAGTGAAACTTCTTATTCTTAGGGTTTGTTTCTTTGTTTTAAAATAGATGAGACACTACATCTCTCCTACAGAATTACACCACAAGAGCTGTCAGTAGGCTATCTGAATTCTGTTTTCCCATCCTACATCAGGATCCCTCTGGATTAGATTTATTACTGCCTTCCCTCAATCGCTCCAACCCACAGTAGTCTCCTCTCTGGTGATGAGGGCTAAAAATAGTTCTTTCCAGAGCCCAGATCAGTAACTGTAACACCAAACACACAGAGAAGGCAGATGTGCTAGCTGGTAGCTGAATGTGCTCTTTCACCACTTCAGCCAAGAAATAAGGCTTCAGTGCTAGGCTCAGACTGAGAACTCAGATCTGAAGAGCTGGTACTGGACTCGAGTGGTAAGTTGCTTTTGAATAGTAGGAATAAACACAATTACAAAAAAACAGGCAGCTCTAATGCAATGAAATTCACTTCTGTGCAGGGATACATAAACCCTTCAACATAAATAGATTAGAGGACACGTGAGGTCACGGAATGATCAGTCCAAGTAATAGTATTAGCTGTACAGAATTATTTAAAATATGTAGGTATCTTTTTTATTTTAAAGATATATTTGTCAATATATTTTTATCTCAATTCAATACTGTCACTATTACTGAGAGAAAAGAGAAAGTAGTCTATTACTGTGAGTGATCCCACTGAAAAATGTGGAACTGGACTACTCAGTATAAGTACAAGAGAAAGAAGACATACGTAAATTTGACTGTATATAGGTTTCCTTCTCCTTTTTCTACAAATCAATAAAAGCTCTTTAAAGTGAAAAAGTCCTTCCCAATAATGCAAAGTAAATCACATTGTTTCGATGTTTTACACTCTTAAATGCTTCACAGTTAGGCTTCATGCCCAGTCTCCACTTCCTCTTACCATTATTTGTATAATGCAATTAGGTAAGAACAGAGCATCCCGAATGAAAGCACAGTCAAGCATCCTCCTACACACATACACAGACATGCTGGAGTTCTTTGGAAAAAACGTGCAGAGGTTAATATAGCCCTAGTGACTCTGCATTGGACATTTTTCTCATTTTTTTCTGTGTGTTTTGCCTCAGACCTAGCTTCAGCATCCAGTGAATCCAATAGCAGTGCTGCATTTGTGTCCACTCAGAATCAGAGACAGGCTCTGAGACAGTCATATGTGCCATGTGTATGGCAATGGAGTTTATGAGGAACCATTTACAGTCATTCAGAATGATCCCATGCAGAAGGACAGAACAGTCTGACCAACAAATCCAATATGCAGAATGACTCAACTAGGCAACATGCAGAATAACTCAATGTATTTTATCATTCTTACATAAATGCTTTAGGTGGACACCAAAGGAAGCTGGAGCAATCCAAAGTCAAAAACAAGGCTCTACATGGAAGTACAATGGAGACAAGGATGATACTGAACTCCCTGGTTGTGTCTGTAATAATAAATATAGGTATGCTTGTGAATTTGGCTTCCTGTGATAGTAAACTCATAGAATGCTCCCTGTCAAAAATTTGGTACATTCCAGCTACCACAATCCTCCCAAATTCTCTGACACCATTTAGCAGCTGTAGCTACCCAGTGGCAACTCCCAGTAAACTGTTTGCTGCAGCCACCTTCTTCTGGAGGTAAAGGCTATTTACTAGCAGTTGGCCTTGGTACCTAGAACATTCCCAGACATGTTTAATTTACTGCCATAGCCAAAGACTCTGTGATTATTACTCTATTTTACAAGAAACATGACTGTGTCTTGAATTGGGATACAAAGATAGCTGTGGAATACAATAGGATTTGGGATTCCAGAGTAGTTTGCTGCCTCAGAGGAACCAGATGACTCTGAGGCTGAATAAGCTATTGTGGGAGATAAGGTGAGATAAGGTGACAAGGAACTGGTGGTAGCAGAACTAGTTTTGAATCCATAACCAGAGAATGAATCCCCATAAAACCTGGACAAGGAAATCTGCTTCCCAGGTAGTATGTTGTTTATATTTTGGGTGTGGCTTTTTTGTTTGTTTTGTTTTGTTTTTTTCCAGGTTCTCTCTTCTGGGAACACAGTCTGGTTCTGGGTACTCTACCAAAAAGACAGGCTTGGACTTCAAGCCATGCTCCATATCTGCCTTAGACTGAGAACCTGGACCATTGTGCTCTGCCCTGCTTTAAAGGGTTTGGCTAAGCTGTGCCACAAACTATGGCCTGCATACAAAGCAGGCTAAAGAACTGTGCTACCCTTTTCTCTCACCTACCTTCACCCCTCCAGCATGCTATTACAGAACAGAAAGGTGATTGTTTCAGAAGACATACATGCACTCACTGAAAGAGAATCAATTGCTGTTTTTCCTAATCAGAATTGCTTGGAGTAAAATGAAAACAAACCCACAAACCAGTAAAAAACAGTAAGATAAAGCATGTTGGAATGGGTTGCAGATTACATCTCTGTCTACTGCTTTACCAAATGGTCATCAATCATGCACGGGATTTCTGCTAACACTTCAAAAGCCGAAAAACTGAAGCTGATCTTTAGCCTGAAGTGACACAGTACTGTCTTCCAGATGCTGCTTCTCAGGACGGAAGGATTATTTTTCAGACATCCATACATTTCCTTTGTTGTCCTGAAAAAAGACAAACAATTCAACAAGCCAAACCTTGCTGTAATTGTCTTAGAGGAAAATGGTATCCCTGGAGTATAGTCAAGAGAGAAGACAGTAAGATCTTCAAAGAAAGGCTGATACCAGTGTCACAACTGGCACAAAGGACAACCCCTTGAGACTGCATACAGCACAGCCATCAGCTTGGTTTGTGGCTGTACAGATCCTGCTGATCACTGAAGCTGTGAGTGAATGGGATATGAAACAGGGCATCAGGAGTAAGTCAGGTTGCCAAGTGGAAAGGGTGAAGTCATGACGCTGTAGACTTGAATGGGACTGGCATCGTGCATCTGGCAGCCTGCATGATACTCAGCAATTGCACACACTCTTGAGATAGATACACACAGATTCCACTTAAGAACTGTTGAAGTTTTGTACAAAGCTGGCTGAACAACTGCAAGTCATGGCAATAAAACATGACCTGAGAAATATGACACCTTTTCTTAATGAGGAACTGTGCTACCAGCAAAATGCTGTGGTGAGGTGGCAATGTATACAAACACAACTGAGCAGCCACAGCCAAACACTTGAGGAAAGCACAAGAAACAAGTTTGAAGAATGCCTATCTGCTGTCTTTAAAGGGAGTCAACCTCTAAGCAATCGCAGTTGTTTAGAGGCCTGTTCTCACTGCTGGCCGTCATTGACCTTGATTACCTCCTACACCACCTTAAGAATGAGATCAGCACTAACATCAGTGGCCATGATTTCTAGCAAGAATGAATTTCTCGCAATGTAGCCAGTTCAGCCTTCTGCCACTGTCTCCATGTGCCCTCCTTTGCTGTGTGCAGTCCATCATGGGAGGAGCAATTCCCACATCAAATCCCCACAGCAAAGGGTCTTGCCCCTGTTGTGTACAACAGTTGTACAACCACTGTCGAGAAACTCCAGATTATGCAGCTGTTGGCACTTATTGAGATGAAAATAGTGTACTGTGCTTGCAGCGGTAAGATGTAGATTGTGAGCTGGCAATGATTAGATGCTCTTTAAGAGAGACTGACTGGTTTCAGAAACAGAAAGCTAGACACCCTACAGAAGCCCCATGCAAACACCCCCACAATGCAGCAGGATTGGTTGCCCACAGAGAACAAGACAGCTTTGTTGCTTTGTCGCAACTGGTGTGGTAGAACCTGCAATGTGAGGCTGCTTCAGCAGTGCCCATCTGAAATGTCAATATACACCTAGACATGAAGTGGCTCAAATTTGCACTGCCAGGTGATCCAGGAATGGATGGACTTGGTGTTAATGACCACAGTGCCATGATCCAAGGACTCTGTGGCTGTCGACAGGAATCCTCTTGTGTGCCAGTGGAGCTGGTTATTGCTCCCACATCTTCACCACCCCAGCCCTGGAACTTATTACCTGTTCTGACAACAAGGCTGTGCCTACAAGTGTTGCTTAATCTGTTTCAGACGAAATGAAGCAACGAGGCAGTTTATCTTTAACCATTTAAATCTTAGTGCTTAATCTTTGCTAACCCAGCTCATTTTAATTGTAACAAGTTGTGGCAGGTTTAAAATGCCCCACAGAAAACTGAGTTATGGCTGATTGACAGTCCCATGCACCATCCTGCTGCCGCAGCTATTAAGTTGGTAACTTCTGTCAGGAAGACAAGACAAAGCCTGTGAGAAGCTGTAACACCTGAAGCCTCCCCAAGGAGAATCAGCTGAGGGTGTGTGCCAGGGCTCTTAGGATTTGTGTTGGTACAGTTTCTGCCAATGGTGATGATAATTTTTAGACTAGACAAGTCCTACAGAGATACTTTTTAATAAAATCAAGAACAAATAATTCTTAGAAATTCCATTCAGAATTCGGACAAAAATCTGTCTAGTGACTTTACTTCTCAGAATGCACTGTTCCTGAGAAACTGTCAATTCTTTCTACATATGTGACTTGTAATAGACAGGCCATAAGGCTTTTTGTATCATACTAAGTTTATCTGAGGTATCCTCAACAGAAGAAAAAAAATGCAAATCATTTTCCAGTTTTGTTGTTTTAAAAGTAATTCAAACCATGGAAAAATAGTAAATTGCATTTCAGACAAAGAAAGTGTGAGGAACAATATATCCTCCTGCTTCTCCATTATATAACCGATCCCCATTCTTAAGTGCACAAATAAAATAAGAGTAAATTGAAATAAATCAAAAAAAATATGTTACATAGATTCAACCCCTACATTATGTCTTAGTTGCAATAACATACATTATCATTAATGGCTTTTACTTTACAATGTTGAGAGTTGTTGGCAGAGTCATCTTCATTCCTTGACCTTTACTATCTGCAGTGGTTACATGAAAGCATTAGTGTGCTGTCACACTTCAAGAAACCTTGTAGTAAGGTCAACTGTGCATCACTCTAAGTCATCTAAGGCATATTTGCTTTATGACCAAAATGTAAGATCACTGCAGTTATCTACAATGATAGTTAGACTTCATGCTATATACAATTCAAATTTCAATTATGTTAGAAAATACTAGTGCCATAGGACTAGTGTAACATTTTATCACCATGAATTCAATATCCATTTAACGGAGATGCAACAAAAGATAATTTGAAGTTCTGAAATTAATAACTATAGTCTGGGAAACTTATAAATGAAAAATATGTATTTTTCCAATTAATACAGCTTGTCTGCTTTTCATTCTTAATATGCATTAGGATTTGCAGGATTTGGGGGAGTGATGAAGGTTAAGTTTCATGTAAGAGTTCAAAACTGAAAAAAGTTTTACTGCTGAACAGTAAAATCCCTACAGAGAGAGATTTGTGAGATACTGCAGTATATCAAAGAAATCTGCATTAAGAATATGTTGCTTCTTGTATTAAGGGAGTTGGCAGGAAAAAATGCTCTGTTCAGCAGCCATCACCATAAATATAAATGCAACTACATTACCAAGGGACCTCAATTTGCCAATTGAAGAGGGCAACTGCATTTTCTGCTTACAATACATAAAAGATCCTAAGCACTTACTTGAGTATCCTCAGTTTTTTGAGCAGTAATGGTTATTCCTTATATTGAGGATGAAGGATGCTTTTATTCTGTGTCTTTGCTGAGCTTTGCCACATTCTCTTTGACAGCAGTGAAAAGGAAAAAGAAGGCACATTTGCAACAGCAGTGGGTCAGGAAAAAAGACTCTATAGGCCATCAAGCAACTAGATGGCCATTTACATAATCAGAAGAGGTCCAGTGACATAGAGCTAGTTGGTATCTCTGCTTTGCAAGTCAGAGTGCACAGTAGCCTCAGCTCTTGCTGCTCCTCCTAAATGAAACAGGCAGGCAGAACCAGCACTTGACCAAATTTGATCTGAACCATGAGATTAATTACTCCGTCTTTTATTATCCAATCTCTGACCCAGACAGCTCTTATTTCTAATTCTGCATTTCAAAATTGTGAACACATTGTTGGTGCTGTTGGATCACAAATTATCATCAGCAACATAGGCAAAAGTCAGGAACCACTGGTTGAAAGGATAACTTATGGAGAAAAATGACTTCTTCGCATGTTTTTTTTTCCTCTTCTCTGATCTTGAAGATCCATGAAGGTTAAACATTGCTTCACTGTAAGAGGATTGCATAATTATTTATATTTTATAGCAGCTGGAGCTATAAACCACTAGAAAGATTACCTATGCATGTACATAGCACAAAGGCAGGGAAAGCACAGAATTCCCCTCCTGTGCAAATACAGTGAAAAGAAAAACAGCATGTTCCATTCCCCCCCATGTTACCAGCAAGATTTTGTCAAAGCAGACAATGTTCAGACAAGAGCAACATGATTAAGTACTAATCTACTAAGAAAGATTTAAAAAGTCTAGTCTGACTCAGAAACAGCATAATAGAGATATAACAGCAGACTAAGAATACTGAGTGGAAAATATATTATTTACGGTTTACAGGATGAAATTAACAAAAAGAATACATAGAATTAATATCAGGAAAGGAAGCAGGGGAAGACCAACCCATTGCTGTGTAGAATTTTAGGAACTGAATCACTGGCACTGTTATGCCACTCCCAGTAACAGAACAGTGTATCAAACCCTTAGGAGCTTTCTGCAGAAAGCCTGAAACACTCCGCAGTGGCAATTAGCCAGTTCAATGGGAGGGAACAGCAGCTGCTTTCTGTACCCCTGAATTTTATGCCTGCTAACTCTCCAGTTCTGCTACAGGAACAACTCTTTGTAATAAAAGGTATTCTATATAAAACATGAATCTCTATAAATTATCTCTAGGCTTTATAATAATAATAAAAGGCAATATATTATTCCATGGAAATAATTAATCAAGATTTCTGCAGTGAAAAGTTCTGAAAACATATAAAGCATACAGAAAATGTTAACTTTTCTCTGAAGAGATTGGAACTATTATAAATTTATGAAGGTTTATACCATCATCAGTATTTATTTTTGTTTTCATAATGATGATGCCTTATTTTAGGATAGGAAACTACGTCTGGTTTTGTTTTGTTCATTACTTGTGCTGTAACAGCTGAGGTCTTTCTGCTAAATGAGAAAAAAAAAAGTGTTTTTACAACTATACTAACTTTTCATTCTCCTTCCCATTGACTTAGTATTTTCATTTTTCAACACAGTTCATTGACGGTTTTCCTCAATGGTGGACTCCTCAAGAGCTGTTATTATTCTTCTGTCCATGGAAAACAATGTAGACAGGCAACTATATAGTATTAACATTATTTATTCACATCTAGATTCCCCAACCAAAAGCCAGACTGCATTTTGCCAAGTGTTATGTACACATGGTGATAAAACAGCATCTGTACTGAGGAGTTTACAAGTAAGGCATACCAAAAATAACAGAAGAGGCACATCAGGAGCAACTTGCCTTCACCTGAAGAGCAAAACCAAGATCATAAGCCAAGTTACTATGTCATCATCTAAAAAATAATTTACTGCCACTATATACCATTATCTTTTCTTAATATGCTATATTTAAATTGCACTTGATAAAAAGAGTGAAAAATGTGTAAAGATGCATTTTCAAATATATGCACAGCCAAGGCATTACTGTTATTGAAAGACCATGATTATATAAGGCCTACATGTCAAATTTTAGATTCTTAACTCTAAACATAAATATACATCACATCCTCAAATTCTATATTGCAAGAAGTTTTTATCAGGGACATACCAGTCCATTTACACAAAGCTACTCCCAAATCCGAATGGATATTTCACACAGTAAACACGATTTGAATTTGATACACTTAGATTAATCCAACTTTTTTATTATTTTCCTCTGTAAGACATCAAAACACGGTATTTCCTTGCAGAGTACAATGAAAAGTCTGCACATTGGCATCTCGGTTTGTCTCTATCACACAACAGCTGATTCAGTCAAAAAGGAAAAGTTGGTATTTCATGTGTTTCAGCTGGCACAATTCAACTGGAGTAAAAAGAATATGCAACTGTGCTCTGACATCACTGGTCTCAGTCCAGCAGAAGATATGTGCATTCTTCTAGACTGTTCAAGCACCAATAGCCTGGATTTTCTCATCCCACAGTATGTCAGTATCCTGAGGGAAATGTCGCTCACAGTCCAGTTCCAAGATGGCAAGATAGAGTGCTGTGACTGAAAAGGGCCATCCCACCCTTTTCTTACCAGCCTGCTCAGTCTCACGGCACCATGTGTCCCTTGGGCTGTGGTAAGCATTTGTATAGCTGCACTGAAAACTAGCTGGGAACTGGTTTCTGTTCAACAAACAAACAAACAAACAAGCAAACATCACAATGAAACTGGATCGCCTGAATATTTATGATGGCATAAAGCACGGTCACCATGGCAGTCGGAATGAGAAGCTCTACATGAGATGAGGGAAGGGTAGAATCATCCCTTCTAGCCATACACTTTCTGGCATGACATGAAATAGGTTGTCCATAGCTTAAATGTATTTTCAGTCGGCTCATTTAAAGAAACATCTCAAATTGTAATTATTTTTTAAGAGATTTTTGACTTTGTGGTTCTACTATCTTATTTTTTTCTGTTCCTCAAATAACTCTTACAGTCCTAATTAATGTACCCATTCATAAGTCTGCTCAGAATTTATTGAGCGAAAACAAAAACTAGCCAAAATTTACTTAAGGCACATGCCTTATGATAAGGTGCTTGTCCACCGGCCACATGGGAAAAGAGTACTTCCTAAATGTGCAGCTTTTCAGACTTAATGATTTTACCTTTTCAGAATGTTTTACACGAAAAGGTGTATGGTACATGTTGGTCAGAGTCTTCTCCATGAAGCAGGGAGGTTTTCCATGCCTGTGGGACTTCATAAACTATCTACCTACCCCAGACTCTCAGACAAAAAATTGTTTGCAGTTGGTCTGGGCATCCTACTTAAGGAACTTTTGTAATGCTGAATGAAGAGCTCTATGACTGATACTTTCAGGGATATTTCACTCTTGGAAACTTAGCAGTTTCTTTGAGCACATGGAACTCCCTTGTGCTTTCAGCCACTAGGCTCATTTGGGCTCCAAACAAACGAATGTGAACAATGTGTTTTCCATGTAACAAAAATTCTTGTAGCGTACCTTGGAAATGACTTCATCCTCCGGCACTACTAGGAGTGTCCTATCCTGCCATTTCTCCTGGCTGCCTGCTCTGATCTCTTCGGCCTTCCAGAGCTCCCAGTTCTGACTTCCAGGACTGCAAGGTCTCCTCTGCAGGCTCACATCTCCTGGCTATTGGCTGTGACTCTCCATAAACTTGAATTGGCTTTGCTTCTGCATTGTAATTACACTGCAGACCTTCTTCATTTCAACAGGAGGCTGCAGAGGAAATCAGATCTCTTTAAGTCTGAATATTGTAGCAAGTGCGTGAAGTCCTATGCCATTTATGATGACTGCAATAAAATCAAGAACAGCAACTTATAATTCATTGGAAAAAAAATGTTGCCCTTCCTTGCTTTATACATTTGAGAGCCAAATGTGATTTTATGAAATGTAAGACTTCAATCTGCTGAAATTTCTTAATTCTATAGATAGACTGCCAACGTACATTTTAACTATGGGTAAGAAAAGTTGTTGGCCTTTCTTTCCAAAGTCAATAGGCAGGTTATCTGTTCTCTGATTGGACTGACATTCCAGTACCTAATGTAATGTCTCCATAAACAGTGAGGCAATTCTGTATTCTGTGTTCCACTAACTTCTGCCAGAGATCAAATGATTGCTTGAAAGGATCTCAGACATCAAGTATAAACAATATAGCAAAAAAGATTCATTTAAAATGAATATTGAAAATATTCATTTCATTTTGAAAACTTATGGATTTGTTGTTGTTGTTGTTGCTCTAACATTCTCAATTCTAATGTTCAGTACCACAAGAAATGGTGACATAATTAGTGAGCGGACATTTCTGTGTAAAGCATCACAAGCATAAGACAAAGAATGCTTCACTAGTAAGACTACAAGATCAAAGTTAGAAATGCTTCATTTAGTTGTGATGACAATTCTGTTAATTGAGCAATTTCAAAGGTATGCAACTTCAGCTATTGCAATTGCTTCCTTTGTAATTAGTGACTTTTCAAAGAATGTGGGTTCTCTCTGCAGATCCTTTCAACTGACCACTGTGTCACCAGAACAAGATGAGTGGAAAGATATGAAAGAACATTCATGTCATACTGGTCAATCCAGTATACAGCTAATATAAATCAGTCAATTATGTTCAACAGAAAATCACGAATTTTCTCAACTGATGCCTGTTACAGTAAATCAGCAGCAAGTAGTCCAGTGTTTTGAGATAAATATATATTTAGATACTTTTAGAAATTATGAATAGTCTGGATTTATATATATTTTTGTAACAGAACTGCATCCAGTATCAAAGTATATCAAACTGTCTGCAGGACTGCAATTATGAAAAGCAATGCTATCTTGCCATTGTCACTTCCACTGGGTATAGTAAAAAATAATGACAATAATAATCACAATTAAAAAAAAAAAAAAAGCAGAACAATACGACTATATTAAACCAGCTATTTATGCAACTTGGACTTTGATTATGTCTATCATGTAGATGCGGCCATATTGCTGAATTCGTCAATTGGGGCAAAATTCCCATTATATCCAATGAGAATTCAAGATTGATGTTCTAAAGTCAGCTGATGGATGTCCAATGCCTTTATTGTGTTTTGTATATCTTGTATTTTCTAATTCATTCTCCAATGACTGTTTATCATTTGCTATAACACAATTATTTTTTCATATTTTTATTATATTTCCAGAAGAGAATATAAACTATGAAGGGGAAAAATATTACTGTTCTTCTGTTTTCAGAATAAAAAGAGAGTAGTAGAGAAATAGTCCAAGTTATGCAACACCAACTAGAAAGAAGTTATTTTATCACTACTTGGAATAAATGGCCACTCAAAAGGGCACAGTCTGGAATGTTTTCTTGCAATTCTAGCTTGTGCTAGTAGGACAATGTTTGGCAGAGCTCAGCTGTCTTCATAACAAAATGTCTCTGCACAAATATTGCTCATTACAAATTAAAAACAGTAATGGAAAAAGCTACAAATATAAAGAAAGAAGACAAAGAAGATTCTGTTTGGCTTTGACTTAGAGAGGAAAAATTATTTTTTAATCTTTTTAAAACATGAACTCCAAATGAATGTCATTACTTATCACAAATGAATATACAAAAATAAAATTATATTGATGAATCTAGTAGAAGAAAATTTAATACAGTGACAGACAGGAATAAAAAATATTAATGTTATATTACAAACTCACAAATAATAACAATTATTATGCTATATTATGATCTTATCAATATAAATAAGCAAAATATATCAGCAATTTTGTCTATGGAAATATTTCTTTTCTTTTTTTCCAAAATAACTGTTAAATTCATCTTTACTAAGTACTCCTTTATAAAAGAAAATCATATGACAAACTGCATTGTTTCTAAGTTTGTTTGGTCAATATATTTGTATGTAATATAATTTATTTATATATATATATATGGGGCTCATGCTATTTTTTTCTTGTTGTAGATGAGATATTTTACAAATATACTGTTAGTTAAAATGACTTTTAACATTTGGAAAGATCCAATTTTGATTTTTGATCTGATTTTGTAAATTTTGCCTCATTATTTGTCGTTCACAGGGATTTAGAAAAATAATACAGGTAAGAAGATTTCTTATTATAAATGATTACAGATCTTAACACAAACTGTGGGTTATTTTACTCAAAGTTCATTTTTCCTTATTTCTTAATCTACTCCTTTAAAAGCATATGATGATCAATTAAAAAGTAAAACCAACGCAGAGTAGTAAATATTTCCCTCTTTTATCTCACATCTCCCATGTCCCAAACTTCGGACCAAAACCTCATTCCCTTCAGCACCATGTCTTATCCAAACCACAGGCCATGCCACAACTCTTCTCAAACAAGCAGAATCTCTGCATCAATACCCATGATGTTTCTTTGTTGCCTATGAGGTCTTAGCCGAAGTCCACTAAGTCTAAATGAACTTTTCACTCATTTCAGAGGCCAACAGACCAAGATTACATTTCCCAAAGTACTGCTATCTCCATGTATTTCTGGAATACATGTATTTCTGGAAGCACCACTCTTGAGTTGGCTGCTCTCCAGCCGAAAACTCTTTCCCTATCAGCACAACCATTCTGCCAGTCTGAAGGATAAACTTACTGTATCCTCACTGCCCAAATTCACAAACAGCTACAGGGCAAAACCCTTGATTTGACAGACCTTCTGTACTATGGATTTCACAGAATCACAGAATTGTAGGGGTTGGAAGGGACCTCAAGAGATCATTGGGTCCAACCCCCCTGCCAAAGCAGGTTCCTTAGAGCAGGCTGCCCAGGTAGGCGTCCAGACGGGCCTTGAATATCTCCAGAAAAGGAGACTCCACGACCTCCCTGGGCAGCCTGTTCCAGTGCTCTGTCACCTTCACTTTGAAGAAGTTCTTTCGCATGTTGATGCAGAACTTCCTGTACTCCATTTTGTGGCCATTGCCCCTTGTCCTGTCCCCACAAACCACTGAAAAGAGGTTGGCCAAATCCCTCTGTCTCCCACACTTAATATATTTATAAACATTAATAAGATCCCCTCTCAGTCTTCTCTTCTCAAGGCTGAACAGACCCAGATCTCTCAGCCTTTCCTCATAGGGAAGATGCTTCAGGCCCCGTATTATCTTTGTTGCTCTCCGCTGGACTCTTTCCAGGAGATCCCTGTCTTTTTTGTGCCAGGGAGCCCAGAACTAGACACAGTGCTCCAGGTGAGGCCAGACCAGGGCAGAGTAGAGGGGAGGATCACCTCCCTTGACCTGCTGGCCACGCTCCTTTTTATGCACACCAGGATCCCATTGGCCTTCTTGGCCACCAGGGTACACTGCTGGCTCATGGTCAACCTGTCATCCACCAGGACCCCCAGGTCCTTCTCCGCAGAGCTCCTCTCCAGCAGGTCATCCCCCAGCCTGTACTGATACTTGCAGTTGTTCCTTCCCAGGTGCTGGACTCTATTTGTTCTTCTGCTTCATGTCTGGCAATACATCCTGTGTCTGGCAATACATCTTGTTTCTTCAGCCTTAGTTGTGGGTGTACTTATTATAGAAAATCATAGAATCATAGAATGGCTTGGGTTGGAAGGGACCTTAAAGATCATCTAACTCCGATCCCCCTGCCATAGGCAGGGATGCCACCCACCAGCTCAGGTTGGCCAAGGCCCCATCCAACCTGGCCTTGAACACCACCAGGGATGGGGCATCCACAACTTCTCTGGGCAACCAGGTCCAATGCCAGGGTAAGGACACTTACAGTGAAGAATTTCCTCCTAATGTCTTTTAGTTTAAGGCCATTCCCCCTTGTCCTGTCATTATCTACCCGAGTAAAGAGTCCTTCTCCATCCTTTTATAACCCCCCTTTAAGTACTGAACGGCCACAATGAGGTTTCCCTGGAGCCTTCTCGTCTCCCGAACAGCCCCCGCTTTCTCAGCCTTTCTTCACAGGAGAGGTGCTCCAGCCCTCTGATCATCTTCGTGGCCCTCCTCTGGACCCACTCTAACAGACCCACATCCTTCTTGTGCTGGGGGCTCCAGACCTGGATGCAATGCTCCAAGTGGGACCTCACAAGTTCAGAGTACAGGGATACAAACACCTTCTTCCACCTGCTGGCCTCTACCTCTGTTGATGCAGCTCAGGATGCAGTTGGCATTCCGGGCTGAAGTAAACACTGCTGGCTTACGTCAAGATTCTCCCATACTGTACTCATGTCTGGGATTGCCCAGATCCAAGTGCAACATCTTGCATTTGGCCTTGAATAACCTAATAACTGAAAACTTACTGACAACACTCCATTTTTTCCAGCACTACTCAGGATCAGACTCACTCATGCAAGCACTAGAAAGCAGATCTTCTAGAAAAGGAATAAAACCAAAGCAAGGAGATGGGAATCCAGGGACTCTCTAAAGCAGACAAGCCACCTTACCTCAGAAAAAGCTACTGCAATGTCATAGGCAATTACTTCAAAAAATGAACAGCACACCTGCTAACAAGGATTACCTAGACATTTTAATGTGAGGAAAAACTTCCATCTTTTTTTTTTCATGCCAGATTGAATCAAAATCACTGAACAAAGGAGAAGTGCACAATCTTATGGCAGGCATTTTCATAGTTCTGCAGATGACAGATATGCACAGGAAATCACAAACAAGTGTATTTCTATGACATCTGCAGGCATCAGATGTAAGATTGTGAGTATGACCAGAAAATGTCCTTTATTTCTGAGAAATTTTACCAGACACATTTGTATATTTATATTTATATTTATATTTTATTTATATTAAGAAAAATTGGAAATATTAACTTGGGAAAGTACCTGAACTGATTGATTATATTAGTAATATGGTCTCTAAGCAAATAGGGCAGTCACATCTTCTGTGGCATACACGAGCTGTAGGGAGTCCTCAAGGCAGTGAAGAATTCCTACCACATGAGTATGGTGCTGAGTTTCCACACACACCTCTTCCTCTCCCACAAGCAATCCCCAAGGCATTGCTGGGACTCCCTGCTTTCAGCAGTACCATGAAGCACTTGTGTTTTCCAGCCTCGTGTGAATTTTGGCTCTGTGACATCTCGGATGTTTCTCTCTCCCTTCCAGTGCAAAACTGGAAGTAATGTAATGACACCTTACTGCCACACACACACTTTCTGTGATATGTCTCTTTGATTTGCACTAAAATATGTAACCCACAGCATCTGGGTTTTGCTCTTATGTCTTCTCAGCTTTCAGATATGTGTCTATTACAGTAAACCACTTGCTTATCTAAAAACTCTACATTAGAAGCTCACAGTCAGGAAAGACTTTGTTAGCTGTAACCCTGCACTATAAAACAACAATTAACCTATCTGCAGAGGAAATTATTTTTAGAATTTATTCCAGACATGTTTAGTCTGCTGGAAATATGTTTGCACTGTCTCTGTCTTCAAAAGACATGATGTAAATATTTATTGCAGATTCCTGATTGTAAGGTTTTTGCTCTGATTGCAAGTATGACATTTTAAATCATATCTTTACATTTTCTCATATTTAGTGAAGAGAATTAGTGTAATTTCTTGACATATTTATCTCTTTCACATTGAACTAGTTAGATGTGTGCTTATAAATATAGACATTTTCCATTAACAATTTATTACAATAATAAGGTGTGATATTACTCATATAAATCAAAAATACACGTTGTCCGTTTCCATTTCTAAGGATACTAATTGTTTATTAATTAGTTTCATACAATCATTGACTCTTTAATGAGGGTTGGTGTGTATTTTTGCAATGATTGGTAAAGTACAGGTCATACTAACAGCAAACAATCAGCAAAAGTATCTCCTTGGACTGACCTACTCCTGTGGAGTGGTATGGGGACTGATCATGTTATAGTCATCTTACTCTTCAAGCCATTTTGCTGCTATAGAAGCCTTACATTGTATTTGTAAATATGACATACTAAAATGGTGTATATCAATCCTCTATAAAATGTGTACACACACACAAATAAGCATTGGCCTCTAGGAATGTAATGATATACAACAGGAATCCAAAAGGTTCTTTGCATCAGTATAGGGAATAAACAAGCTGATCAGAAATACTCCTATGGAACAATTCATTTTCCCGTTGGAAGATGCCAATTCAGTGAAATCAAAAAATTCTTCAGATTTCTTGCCCAATTTCTGCTCACCCACCTACCTTCTTAGAAGTTACTTGGAAGTTTATCAAATGGCAAAATTCATCTGGCAAACCGAAACAACTTGAAAAACAGCAAACCTGCAACAATCTGGGCACTGTTCCCAAGGATTTTCTATGAGGTCCTCAGAAATTTCTTTTATAAGACCAGAAGTCCAGTCCAGGCCAATGATGTTGGGAACTTCGTATCTGCTCCACAAAACATCTGATTTTATTTTCCATTAAGGGACAACAAACTGTATTTATTGGTTTTGATCTAAAAAATCCTATTTCCTCTCACCTGTTAAATCTGATACAGAGTTGCAGTGCCTGTCCCTTTTAAATAGGCTCCATCTAATGTTTTGGGGGACACACAGATGTTGGTGGACTTTGGATCTAATCTGTAACCTGTTAGCATTGGTCTGTGTCCACTAACCACAACACATATGGAATATGGTAGGACTGTTAATTCACAAAGAAAGAGTATGCAAAGTGTTAACAGGATACTATTGTAGAAAGTCCAAAAAAATCCAATATTCTAGTGGATATACTAAAATAGTACTCAGTAGATGAGTGAATTCTTCTCAGCTCATCAATAATAAATATTATCTGGTAATCTACAGCAAATCACTTCCCACTTTATTCCCCAGATCCCTCCCCCCCCCCCCACCCCCCACCACCCCCCCCCCCCTCCCCCCCCCCCCCCCCCCCCCCCCCCCCCCACCCCCCCCCCCCCCCTCGCCATCTGCCACCCTCTTTTCCCCATTATGTATCAGGGGAACTATGTTGCGCTCTGGTTGTGTGCTGTGAAGGGCACACAAGTTGGCGGTCTTTGCCAACAGAAGACATTAAATGGAATTTTGTATGTTTCTTTATAGAATTTTGCTGTATGATTCACAAGTGACAATGCTACCATATTTCCAGATGACTTTGTAATAGTTAATAAAAACACTGACAGCTGCTAGTATAGCACCAGCACAGTAATATCTGCACTGTTAAAAAGGTTACTTCAGAATTCTAGAAGGTACCCAAAAGATAACTGTTATGGCAGAAGTCTTCTATACAAAACCCGTATGTTAGCTAAAGCCTCGTCAGCTTCAGCAAACATTACCACACATTTCCCAGGCCCAACCTCTGTGGAGCCAAGGAAATTATCACCACATTTGTTCCCTTCTTGCACTCTGCTGTGACTGACAACACAGGGGCCAGTTACTGGAACATATTATGCTGGTTACTGCAGTGCAGACACTTGTCTACTAGAAACAAGCAGTACACTATTGACACAGAGGGAAATGCCATATTGCCTCCAATTGCCTTATACAGCCACACCCTTGTATAAGCATGGATTCATATTCACACCCTCTTAGATACAGTAGTGCTTGCTGCATGAAATATTCTGTATTTATTTCCTTCATGCTTAACAATGGTTTATTGTGGATTAAAGATTTTTATTGTTTAGCAAGAATTGAACATTAAAAAATTGTTGCTGCTACAGAAAAAAAAAAAAAAGCTATTTAATGTAATGCAAAAGCAGTTTTTCACAAGTAAATATAATTGTTGGTTAGAGAGCAGCTTCTGATTAGTATTCCACTCTTGCGTTAGCTTTTCACCTAAGTTTTTGGGAGTGTCATTAACCTACTATATAATTTCCTCTTTGTTCATACAGCTCAATCATTCAGTTTACTGTCTTGGGGAATTTAATCATTTTAATATAACATTTTCCTGAAAATGTAATTCAAAAGAACCTGACAAGGCACGTGAAGATTTAGAAATGCAGCAGCAGTAAATAAAAGACAAGCCTTATCCCTATTGTCAACCTACAGAGTAACCCACTGTTCTCACTACACCTCTGAATGGGGTAGGAACAGATAAGATAAATGAAACAATGAATCTGAGAAACAATGGCAGAAACAGATTCTTCCAAAGACACGAATATAAATGGAGAACAATGTAACCAACTTGATTCATTATAATGAGTTTAGTTCTGCTTTCTGATTCCACCGGAAACTAACACAAATTTTTGAGCCAACATTGTTAAATAATGCATCCTTATCTTATTTTCATACGTGCATGTAAAGGAGAGGGCTGTGGAGGAGATGACTATGAACTCACACTTCCCTATTTCCACAGTGAAATTGCAGCTTAAGTATGAGCATAATCAGGCCTATGCATTTAGAATCACAGAATCACAGAATTGTTGAGGTTGGACAGGACCTCTGGAGTCATCTGGTCCAACCGTGAGCTCAAGAAGGGACACCCAGGGCAGGTTGTCCAGGACCACATCCAGGTGGCTTTTGAAAATTTTCAAGGATGGAGACTCCACAGTCTCTCTGGGTGGGCAACCTGTGCCAGTGCTCACTACAACCAATTATGTACATCAAAACTATACTTGTTCGAAGGGTCCTGACTCTTCTTCCCACCAAAAAACTTATTTAAGGCCTTTTTATTTTTATTTATTTATTTAATATAAATTCATTATAGGACATAGAAATTCTTGGCCACCATCCCCCCACAGCAGCATCAGATATGACAAGAAATTCCTTTCCACATAGCTGTTATGATCTCTGCCTGTCCCTCTCTCTCTGTCCTCTTTAGATCATTACTGAATTTGGATTTTTTGTTTCAATTTGTTAGGCAGTGGGCCCTACACAAGCAGATTCTCTAATAACATTGTGAGATATAGAAGGATATAAAGTCTGGCCTGGTTATACAGCAAAGGAAATAAAACAGTCAGATTTGGCTTAATGACTTCAAGGAACTGTTTTCAAATCCACTGAGAGAAAATAGTATCTTTTCATTAAATTCAGTAGGCTGTGGGTTAGGCCTTGGGTGCTTAAGATTACTCATGTCACTTCAATGTACTTTCTGTGTTGGTAAAATAGACTGAGAAACTCTCAAGAACCTGCTAGTCTTTAGTGTTGCTTATTCCTAACTAAATGTTGTATATTAAGAGAGAGCTTGATCCCTTCTCATGCTACATTAATCTGAAAATAAGTCTTCTCTGAGTTGGACCAAATGTCTTATTATCAATGTGAATTATTATCAGTTATTATTATTATTAATTAATGTGAATTGTTATCAGCATGCATTGTCAAACTTACTTCCAACCTTACTTTCAAATATAGTGCATGTTAAAGCATACATAGTGAAAGACTACAAAACGTAATCAAATTTTTCCATAAGGTTACATAAACATCTCATAATAAATAAACTTGCAACTAAAAGTATGCATTTATTTCTGTAGTTGTCTGTATGCAATTTCAGACTGCTGATATGGTGCTGCCTGCCAATATTCTATTGCAGACACAGAGTCAGCACAAAGTCTAATAGGATCAGCAGTCAATGATATCTATAGGTATGTGTAAAACAAGTTGGGAGAGAAACATTGAGTAGCTGGGTTTGTGAGTGTTGGTTGCTTTTTGTTTTTACCAAACATTTGTTGTCAGTTCTTCTGTCATTTCTGAGCTATTTAGGGCATTTTTTTACTTATTTTTCCAATAGATTTTAAACTGACAAAATATTAAATATTTGTCCTACTGCTGATCATTCATATAAAGTCAATAAACAAAGAAGCAAACCTTTTATGTAAAAGATTTTTTCCTGATTTTTAAAAGGTTTAAATTATTTCATTTGGGAAACAGTTTTTTTTTTTTTTCCTTATATTGAGCTTTGTTTGCTCATCACCACAATCACACTTCAGAATTTTAATACCTCCGTTTTCCACGTGTGGCATAGTTCATTGTGCATGATTCAACTCAGTTATGCAAGGAATGAGTTTAATTTCATGCAGAGTGCACTGAGGCATTTAATAACTTCATATATGCTCAGCTGTTAGATACATACAGAAAAAAATACTGTGTTAGTTTAACAGGCATTTTTTCTCTAAAACTTCTACAGATTTCAATAAATATTTCATAAGTACCAAACTTGATCTATTCTAAATAATCACAGAAATGTTGAAAATTTAAACATAAATAATTCTAAAACTTATTATACTAAAATAAAGGCAAATTTTAATAAGTAAAATGTTTCACTTTAGTAATATGATTCACACTGATAATGTATTAACACCTACAAAGTGTTTCTTTTAATCAACATAGAGGAAAAAAGCCCATTTTCTAATGCCAACTTAGAACAGCATTGTATTATTTACTGCAAAACCAAAGAGGGCAAAACATGTAATCTATCTTAGTTTGTGGTTGGTAGAAAGTGTTGGCTCAATGGCTCCATTCTTAGTGGAGGAAAACAAACCAATCTCTTTGAAATTATAAAACGCTAAGAGGATCAGACCCCATGTCAATATATGAATAATTGGAGTAATAAATTAAGCGCAAGTGATTCTAACACTCATTCACTATGTGAATTAATCACAAAGAAGGGGTAGAGTTCTTCAACACATGAAGAGACAGAAGGAAACACTCTTCTGTAGTGGGTTTATGTGCCAAGGTTTTGGTAGCGGGGGGGGGCTGCAGGTGTGGCTTCAGTAAGAAGAATCCAGAAGCTGTCCCATGTCAGATAAAGGCCAGTGGCAGCCAGCCCCAAAGGGACCCACCGCTGGCCAGAGACAAGACAGTACGTGACATTGTTTGCACCTCTGGGAGAGCAGATTTAAGAAAGGGAAAAAAAAAAAAATGTTGCACAACAGCAGCTGGGAGAGTGAGGAGTGAGAACCAGCCCTGCAAGAACCAAGGTCAGTGCAGAAGGAGGGCAGGAGGTGCTCCAGGCACCAGAGCAGAAGTTCCCCTGCAGCCTGTGGAGAGGCCCTGGTGGAGCAGGCTGTCCCCCTGCAGCCCATGGGTCCCACATGGAGCAGATCTCCACGCTGCAGCCCGTGGAGGAGCCCCCAGTGGAGCAGGTGGATGTGGCCTGGAGGAGGCTGAGGCCCACGGAGAGCCCCTGCAGGAGCAGGCCCTAGGCTGGATGCAGCCGTGGAGAGGAGCCCCCGCAGGAGCATGGGGTCCAGGGGGAGCTGCCGCCCGTGGGGGACCATGTTGGAGCAGTTTGCTCCTGAGGGATGGACCCCGTGGTATGGAGCCATGGGAGCAGTTCTTGAAGAGCTGCTGCCCATGGGCAACCCCCGCAGGATCAGTTCGGGAAGGACGGCATCCTGTGGGAGTGACCCCAAGTTGGTGCAGGGGAAGAGTGAGGATGAAAGCGCTGCAGAGACGAAGCGTTAAGGACTGACCACAGCCCCCACACTCCATCCCCCTGCATCTGTCAGGGGGAGGAAGTCAAAGAGGGTTGATGGGGAGGTGTTTTTAGTTTGTTTTGTTTCTCACTTCTCTAGGTTGTTATTAATAGGCAGTAAATTTCTCTAATCTCCCTACGCTGAGTCTGTTTCGCCCATCATGATAATCGTTGAGTGATCTCCCTGTACTTATTTCAACCCTTGAGCCCTTTTCATCGTATTTTCTCCCCGTTTCTTCTTTTCAGAGACACTTCGTCTTAGATTCTAAAAAGTAAAACTTCTCCTGGGATCATGGAAGAAATAATTTCAGAAATCTCACTTCTGATGAAGACAAGATACAGACTAAAAAGGACGATATTTAGTAAAGGTTTTTTCTGGGGAAAGGGTTAACTTTATTTTAACACACCTGGAATGTCTTTCTTGTGAAGCATACCTATGATAAGATTCTGGCCACATAGAAGCTCTCTTCTGCAACAAATCCCCTGAAATCACCAACTCATTTCAGAGGGGAAGAACTCTTCTGTGGCAGCAGACTAGAAATAAAAGTCACTGTGGTCCTTTATTGATATAGTGTTCCATCTAGTATCTCAGTCTTGTAGGTCACAATTTGATATTACATGGTTTGAACTTAAAGAGCCACCAATGTTAATCCATAATTATCTTTACCTTGCTGTATTTCACAGTTATATTTGAACAATGTGTTGCAGGACAGTGTTCTTTTCCTGTTTGTTGATAAACATGTTCTTCTGCCATTATAATCAATACAAGCTGTAATTTATTTCAGCTGTGTAATGCATTTCTTGGTGACACTGTTTGCCATGGTGGATTTTTAGTGATCTCTCTCCATAATTTACTCTTTCTTAACCCACATCCATCTGATTTTTGTGGGTGGCTTGATAAAAAAATCTTAATTTCTGGGATTTCTGGGACCCGCAATTAACTTTGAAAATTAAGATTTCCCCCATTACATCTGGGAATTCTTACACAAAGCATAAAGACAAAGATCATAACAAATCACACAAGCTGCAAGTAAGATAGGTAACATTTGCAATCTGCATGAGGGTTGTTTGTTGAGAACCCATGCACATGAGTCAGCAGAGATCTGAGCAGTTTGTTGGCTATACCAGATAATACAGAACAGTTCAGATATGATGATAGAACAGGAAAAATGAATAATGTTTGGAATTTCTTTTTGTCTAGCATTTCTGCAATTCTTCTTCTGAAGAGTTTTCTGAGAAAGTGTTGCTCAAAACGGTGACTGTTGTGATGCAGGCAGTACTATAAATTTTCTCTTTCCCTGCAGTAAACTTCTGTCCTTATGTATGATAAATGTGCTTTTCAGTGAGCACAGTCCTCTGAGAAAAAAGTGACCAAGTACACAAAGATCTTTGGCATTTCTGAAATGTGGAAAGAAGTACTAAAGGCAAAGGATAAATGAACAGATGCTTCTAATCCAAACCAGTCACTGTTCCATAGGTGCAGCATAATCACCAGCTGTGGGATATGTGATACACATGTATGTCAACTATTAGAGAGACCTGTTAATTAGACTTTCTGGGTATACAACATGTCACAGGGATGTATGCTCCATAGTTGATTTTGTTCCATCATCCCTCCTGAATCAAAATCATCATAATAAAACAGTGGGAGTCAAAAAAAAAAAAAAAAAAAAGACTCTATGATGTCAGTTGGACTTGGATTTCCTTTTGTTTGTTTGTTTGTTTTTGGTATTGTTGTTCCCACAGCATTTTTGGTGGGAATAGGGCTTATTCCTTTGCAGGAATAGTCTTTTTTTTTCCAAACTGCAGGTCTGAGTACATACAAGTTTTTCACAATACCAGTCTGTCAAGTCTTCCTCAATGACAAACTGTCCAGAAAGATGAGATTAACAAGAACTAATTATATTTGCTGAGAAGTATATTCTCTTTTCTGCCCAAAAACGTGATAGTAATATAAGAAATTATATATACTTACCTTAGGAAATTCTATATACCTCTATTTTATATATGTGTGGTGCCTGCATAATGTGAATCATCAACCCACAGAAGAGATCCAGGCTACTCTCTGGGAGGTGTCTGCAGATACTGAAAATGGACAAAAGAAATGGGGTTTTGGAGGCTGTTGAGTTCAGTTTTGAACATGAAAACGTGGAAGATTGACAAGCAATCTGAGAGACTTATGCCATCTGAGTAATATTAAATTTCCTGTGGTAAGAATTAAATTTTTTAAGCATTTCGCAAGACAGTTTGAATCAACAGAAAGCTGAGATGGTACAGAAAACACTCCCACCAATTCAGCAATACCAGCAGAGTGGTTAAATACAAACTTATGTGGCCTAACTTTCATATTATATTTATAGTATAATATAGTATAGTATAGTATAGTATAGGTTTGCTTTATGTTGCATTGTATTGTATTATATTTATTTTTGTTTACTAAGAACAACCAGCCCTTAAAGCTGTGGGAACTGTTTTCAGAAGTCTCCATGGGCTTTTGTGGGATTCTGGACATGCATAAGAACAGATCTCTCTGTAATGACTAGCTTTCACATTAAACACATTGACTTTGCCTCATGTCTATTGCCCCTCTTGTCTATAATTAATAAGCAATCAAAGAAAAAAAACATGGCTTATTATTATTGTGGTTTTTTTTGTTTGCTTGTTTGTTTTTGTTTGTGTGTGTGTGTGTGTTTGGTTGGTTGGTTGGTTGTTTTTTTTTACTTACAGTCTGATCCATCAAGCACTGAAATCCATAGCAAAACTCTTCCTGATTACAATTGGTGGAGGATTTACACTAACACTGCATTAGCAGAAGGGGCTTTGATTCATTTCAGTAATTACTTCCACTTAGACAGAAGATTTATAATTCCTGCAATCATTCTTTTGCAAAGACAAGGTGCCTTCATATTAGTAAGGCAGAGCAAATACCACCACTGGTTGACCAAAAATCCCATAACCCGAGAAAGTTCTCCAGCAGTCATTCTAACAAAGCAATAATTATGTAAAGTTCAGGGAGCTAGGGATGCACAGAGTGTCTAAATCATTGCCAGAGCATGGAAAACATTATTTATGCTCAGGTTGTATTTTAAATGCAAAAAGATCTGTTTGTAACCACGTCATAGACAATCTTGCATTCAAGCCTGTTCATTAGTTCCAGCCGTGCATATGGGCAGCCAGCTTGGAAAAAATAACTGTTATCTACAGATTACGTCAGACGTTTTTAAGTAAAGACTATTTATAAAAATATACAGGGTCTGAGTGCAACCTACAACATGTGTTGAAGGCCCTAGGCCTGCAAGTAGCTTCCCTGTAAGCATGTGCAAGCTGATTATTGTGCACTTTGGATACAATAAAAATTGTTAAGTTGGTGTGCTGCTGCTGAACAGAGCTTCTGACAGAAGCTCTCATAGATCACTGTCTATTATAAATGTCAACAAATTATTCCCTTGCTTATCTAAGGTTCAGATTTTTGTGTGTGTGTGTAATTTGGTAACTAAGGCTAATTAATCTAACTTAGCTATCTGTACAAGCAAAGTAAATAAACAGAAAAACCTTACTTTGGCACTGAAGGCAGCCAACAGAGAACAGCCAAGAGACCAGCAACTTCTCCAACCCCCAGGAGAAAATGGCTGCTTGCAAACTGCCTGCTGTGAGCAGTCTGACTGGACCATGCAAATTTCTGCCCTCTGCCCAAGAACTGCTTAGGAGAATGCTATTCAGCTCAAGCCAAAACCGTGCTGTACTAGCAATTTAATGGTGTAGAAAATTGAGTATCAGGATACTTTCCCTTGAACTGCTTAATTTACTGGTGTGTCTGGCTTAGGGGCTTCCTTTTAGCCTCATGCACTGGTGGAAGAGCCAGGTAAAATCCTGTCTTGCTGCGCATGAAGGAAACATTGAGATATACGGCACTTAGATTTAAATATCTGCTATAGCATCAAATGTCAAGAAGTGAAGGAATTGAGTTATTTTTACTGAACTGCCAAAAGATGGCTGTTTGCAAAGTTATTTTAGGGTGATTAGTATTTTTCTCAGGGCTTCTGGATCACTGTTCAGAGCTACCTCCTTACCTACATTGTCTGCACAGGGAGAAAGGGTTTGGCATCCCTGCACAGCACAGCACCTGAACTGCTCATTGCTTCTTAAATATGAATACTACAGCAATAAGGCACTTCGCCTAGGGACTGAGAATGCTGATCAGCCAGAAATACGACATAAGCAGTGATTTGGAAGGTATGTAGCCTGGCACGCTACTCCCCAGCCTGTGCTAGCCTGTGGGTACTGGAAACTCTGCCCTTCCACCAGTCACAGCAGGGATCTTTCCCAGGGTTATCTTGGGATTGGACTGCTCAGGATCTTTTTCTGAAAGTCCATCACTGTACACATCCTTACTGCAACCTGTTACTGGCTTTCAGTAACTTATCGTAGCATAAACACAGTGAGTCACGCCCAGAGCCAAAATAAATGTCACTTCTAGTCCTTGCTCAGAGTTGCATTCTCTGCAAACGATCTCCTGCTGTCAAATGACAAGCCTAGTTAAATGTGTTACACTCGATAATACAAGCTTTGAAACAGTTTTCTAACTAATTTTAACAGCAAATGACTATAGAAATTGAATTTTGAAATAAATATATTTTGCAGTCCAAGGTAGTGCCTAATTATATTCCAAGGAAATAGTAAACTCTTCTATCACTGATGAATGGTTGGCAACATCGTTTACTTTAATGGATATATATTACTTTGAACTAAGTCTTTGCCATCTGTTCTACTCCATAATTAGGAATGTAAAAAGAACATATTTCACAATTACATCACTAAAATGTATAATGTAAGTGACTTAAATGCATATGTATGTTCTCTGAACAATGTAGAATGCATCTGTGATGTTTTTCTCATGTTTCAGAAATAAATCAGGATGGACGGAAGGTACTTAGTCATTACACAGTAATTTTCTTCACACTGTCAACTTAGTTCACAAAATTCAGGATGTTATAATGGGAAGATTTTACTGTACAGGCACTTTAAGCAAAGTAAAATTATATGTGTGCAATACGGGAATACATCCAACAGAATCATTTTAATTTCAGCCTCTTTAGAAGATAAATTTATCAAAATATAGCTACATTTCTGTAACCATATGTTTCCTGCTGTTTAATGGAGAGCCGTGAGATTTTATTTAATCTCCCGGGATTTATCTGAATGGAGAAACTGAACTAATGACTTATGTAGCATTAGTAATATACCTTAATGCAAATAACAAATCCTGGGAAAAAAACAATGTGCTTGACTCACTAGAACACTTCAGTTTCTTACAGTATTTACATGGATTCATACTCCTCTGCACAGAAAATAAATTTAAAAAAAAAATCAAATTTTAAAATTTTATTAAATCTTTTTACATATTATCACCTGATTCTCTTTTCATTCACATGGTATTTATTTATGTTGTGATGTCATCATTGGAGTTACTTTTCATCCTCAGCAGAGGATAATCAAACATGGGTTCAGAATTCAGCAAAAGTGTCATCAGTTGAATAAAACCAGGAAAATCTTTATCGTGAATTGGAGTTAATTTGGTAGGAGTTTGGAAACAGTTACACTGATAATTTGTAACAAGTTTTCAGTGATGAGGTATAAAAAAGAGTCAATAATAATTGGATGAAAGCCCTACAAAGAGGTGTATGGTGGCATAAATAATCTCTTTGCATGGTGGATACTGTACAAACAGATGCCTCATTTTGTAGATGAAGAAACGGTTGAAGGCACCTTCCAGACTTCAAGGAATGCAGAGATATCTAGTAAGTTTTAAATGGCATATTTGGGTTACTGAAATCTGTCTAGCCAGAGCCAGCATGGAGCATTACCGGAACCTTTTTTACCCAGCTATCAATTTACCCTTCTCAGATGGGTAAATTAGCACCAACTCCACAATACTGTGCTGCAAGCTTCTGATCAGCACCTTCCAACACTTGAGCTCCCATGTTTATAGCTATCTCTGCACTCCATTACAACCTGTTTTGCTACATGCCCTAAGATGACAGCCCTTTCTGATGAAATATCAAGTACTGAGCTCAAGGTTGATAAATGGAAGAAATTCAGAGAGCTCCAATATCTTTGCAGACCTGAGAAGATTACCTACAGGGAAATATATACATATATATATATATATGTGTGTGTGTGTGTGTGTGTGTATGTATATATTTAAACTGTCTGTCCACCTATCTACCTATCAATGTATCTAATTTTCTTGTTTCAGAACAAGCAGGACAGACTACTGTAAATCCTGTGCTTCCTACTTTTGAAGCAGTGAGCCCTCCCAGAAGGAGAGGGAGTGTTAAACACTTCCTACCATCTTTTTAGCATCAAAATTGCAATTCTTTCTGTTCCTTTTCTGTGCTTGAGAAGAAGGCAAAAAAGTTAATTTGCAATTTCCCCGTGTACTATGCATCTAAACTTCATATGCAGGAATATCTCCCACTGCACAAACCAGAACATCCTATGAGTGATAGTGTGCTACTAGTGTATTTCAAAATGCAGTGATGTTGTCCTGCTCTCCTTGCTCCCCTCTCTGATACTACATTTTCCCAGGAATTCTGCTCAAAATGTTATGTATCTCCACTTTGTTCCCACTGCTAAAAAGAAAGAGAAAAAAAAAAAAAGAAAAAGAAAAAAAAAAAAAAAAAAAAAAAGAAAAAGAAAAAAGGAGGAGGAGAAGAAGAAGAAGAAGAAGAAGAAAGAAGAAGAAAGAAGAAGAAGAAGAAGAAAATAACAACAACAAAAACCACATTATTACTGTTATTTCACTGTGCCTTGTTGGCAATATTAAAATGAGAGATTTCCCCAATAAATAACTGGAGATATAGATGCACTCTAAAAAAAATAAGTTTGTTTTCAGTTTCTTTTATAATTTGTGCCCTAGGGAGATGATAGAAAGAATGAGTTTGGGGGAGGTGCGAGAATGGGGGTTAAAACAGCCTATTAATTTCTTTTCTCATCTAAACAAATTGCTTGGTCAGAAAGCAAGGAAGGAGGAGGTAGAAGCAATCAGCAAACATATTTCTATGAAGCTTCACTTTCCAGAAGATGTTCTATCTTCCCTCTGAAAAAGCAAGTGTCTGAGCACATATACAAGGTAAGAACAAATATATATTAGAAGGGGGGAGGAGGGAAGGGAAATAGAAGAGAGGAAAATGTAAAGCTTGCAAGAATTTTTAGAAATAATGTCCCACAGAATATTTAAACATAAAGTAGATACAAAGTCAAAGCCATCATGTATCAGAAGTTTTGTCAAAGTTCATGAATGCGGGTCCTTGACCTGATCATGTCTGTTGCACCTTAAACTGTAAAGAAACAAGACCCCATAATAAATCATCTTCCTCAGTCCCATGGCAGGGCTTCCATGGGGAAGAAATTTCAGCAGGTGAGCCAGAAAGGAACCATGGTGCACACCAGTCAGATCCCAGCCCTAGGCATGTGGAGAGTCAGAAACCCAGGATATCCTGACATACACTTTCCATCCAACACATCTAAAAAGACTACCAGAGCTCCTTGGAAGGACTGAGGGCTGCCTATAGTACTCAGCAGCATAGTACAGAGATCCATGATGAGTGAGGATTAGGTAGTTTTGAAATGATAAACAGACTACAAATATCCACAGGATGCTCTACTGCACTCATAAACTTTTGTAAAGAATCAAACTGGTCATCTGAATATATCTAGGTTAACTTCTATGAAATTTATGGAGAGAGTTCTTGAACCGTATTCCAACTTCCTAGTGCTATCTTATCCTGAGTCTTGTGAAGACAAGCTCAAAGCCTTTCTTCCAACAAGTCCTAAATGCCATCACATTAAACAATCTAAACTATCTTCCTGGTTCTGCTATATCATCTTTCAATAAGTATTTCCATAGAAGGATATCATGTGCTCCAATACTAGGTAGCATATTTCAGGTATCAAGTTTCGAGCTAACTCAGACAGAACAGTATATGGGAAATGAAGCAAAGTATACCACACAAGAACTACTGCACCATGGCCATTACATGAATTGTTCACAAGGGAGACAAAACAGAGGAATGAGTCATACTTTCAGCTTTTGCATAGTTTGTGTTATCTATATATTGGAAAGTACCTCATTCAGATGGTAGCAGAGATTTTGGATAATTCCAAGAGGAATTCTGTCTTATTGTCTCAGCTTGAATGCCATTAGTGGAAAAGATTGTATCACAAAAGCCATTCTGTGCGAGCATAACCTCAGCCCTGGGAATCACAAGGCTCAAGACTGTATCACAGACTGTGAAGAGGGTAATTTACTACATCTTCCCTCTGTTTTTACCTCTGGATCAACCAAGATACCTGTGTGGGGAACCAATAATCCTGTGATACTATATTGGAAAGGGTCCTTTCTAAGGAAGTCAATCAACACAAAGCAATAAATGTCTGAGAAAAAAAATCTCCATTAGAGTATAGGGAAAACAAAACAAAACAAAAAAGCAAAAAGAATCATGTTTACTAGTCACTAATTTCCTTACCATTTGAAAGTCAGAAACATCTGCTGCTGCTCTAAGTGGCATATTGGATAAGTTGATCATTTCTGACTAGAGCAATCATTGTCACTGCACCCAAGAGTATTACCACCAAGCTTAGGGATATATGGATAGTTTGGCTACTTAAAATGGGATTTTCAGAGCAGGAGAATTTTCAGAAGTAGCAGCTTACTGCCTGGAGGCCTCAGATAAATCTCTTATAGGTCATTTTAAATCTTTTTTTAGATAGTGCATCATCAAGCATATTATCTCTCCAGGCGTTGCACTTTGACATTTCATAAACAGACTACCTCAGTACTACAGTCTTATTCCTCAGTCACCAATACAAAACCAAATATCTATTAGCAACTTGTTACTTTGCAAGAGTGATCTTTGAAAATGAACAAAATAAAGGGGTGATGTCAAGCAGCATCATGGACAGGGTAGCAGGAGATCTGGGTCACCTTTTTTGGTTTTTGCTATCAGCTTACAAAGGTAGATGCCAAAGATTCATTCAGTCCTTAGCTCTTGGCCTCTATTTCTTTCTCCATATGAGAGTGAATCTCATCTTATTCAGCAAAAGGCACAAACTGAAAAGTGGAAAGGACCCCATTCCTTATGCCATATGTTAAGACTGTCTATATTAGAAACGAAGACCCATAAAGTGGCTGCGCAGGGTAAAGACTATTACATGCACCAGCAGAGCTACTTGGTCTGTGTTTTCCTATATGCCATAGTCTCCTAGTACATTCCTCTTTTTTCTTGGTTGAGACCAAGCCAACTTGCTATGTTTAGTGGCATTAGGACTCAGGATCATTTTCCCTGTGCACAACATCTGTGTGTCAGGTTGTATGACAGACATCTGTATGCCAGGCACAACATCTGTATGTTGAAGGGGGACGGTCCGCTTTTAACTGACACTTGCTCATTTGCCCATCTGAAATCACCCAACCGCCACTTTCATTTTTCTCAAACTTTTGAGGTTTTAGGCCTGGTGAGTAATCAGAGTTGGCCATGGGAAGAGTAATCTATTCTAATTCTTCGTTTAGTCAGACAAGACTGTCTTTTGTTCCAGTTGTTTTTCTTGCCTCCATCAAAGGTGTGGATCTCTTATTTATATCTCTTATGTGGAGCTCTCTTATTTGCATCGCTGGCCCATTGTTAACACCTTTTGGTATTCTAGCTTCAGGATCTGTGTACCAGGTAAGCCCCCACTGACTGCTGTACATTCTCATTATATAGCCATAACAGTAATTGGGTGTTGCAGAGGTTGATATGTGTTGCTCACAAAGGGTTTAATATCTACTACAGCTTATCTCTCTAGCTTTGAGACTGAAAAAATTACTCTCCTTTGGTCCTGAAACTCCATATTCCATTTTTCAAGTGTGTGTTTCTGTTTCTTGCTGAGATATTTCCTACAGAGCATTGTCAAAAGATATAATTTTAAAGTAGGATAAATATGCAGTAATTTATCAATTCATAGAAATATTGTTTTTAAGAACTTACCATAAATCACATGCATCTCATGCACTTCCCAGCAGGGGACCCTGCCAAGGTTCCAGGGCTGTTGCTGAAATAGAGCATTCTAATTAAGAAAATGCTCAAGCTCTGAATTTACTGGAGGTGGTATTATTTGCTTTAAGCCATTTTTTATATTGCAAGAAAAATGTTGATCAAATTGGAAATATTTAACTTCAGGGTTAACAAAAAAATTCTACCCCATTTGTTCAGAGTGTTGGTCATAGTGACCCTGAAGAAAAGCCTCTTGGAGCTGACAGTAACAATGAGCTCCTGATCACTTCTTTTGATGTCAATCAACGTTTAATCTTGGAGACTGGCTACAGAATATGAAGAGTTAAAATCTTTACATACAAGTGGCTAGCTGTGTCAAAAAAGCCATTTAAATACTTCCCATTTCACTTTAAAAAATGAGTCTAATGATACTCTTTTTTTTTTTTTTTTTCTAACTCCAAAAGCTACATTTAAAACTCTTCTGGAAAACACAGGTATAAGTCATTAATTTTCAAGCAACATTCTGTGATATGTGTTTCAAGAGGACATCTAAACAATTACAGAGGTTCTTTCTGTCTCATTAAGTCCACACATTTTTTATTGCCCTTCCCAGTCCCCTGCCCAACATGTGTTGTAGCAATGTAATTCGTCTTCTTATTTTGAGTCCCATCTCTAACAATACCTCCCCTGTTCTGCTGCACCTGAAATGGAATTGTCAGGGTGGAGAACAGATAAACAGGAGTAGCTTTAGCATAGCAGAAATCATGATTAACAGTAAGAAAAATGACAAGTAAGGCTGCAGTTATATCTTCTGTGGTTCCAACTGAACACACTGGACAGCTCAAAAGCTGAAAGAAATGGCTGCTTTCCTTCTTTAGTAAATTCCATGGGTAAATTCAGGTAAATCCAGAAGGCTCATAACTTAGTGAAGACTGTGGCAACCACAAATCCATGGGAATTGAACTTCTGTCTCAACATGCCTTCCTTCATGCCTGTTACCTATGAAAGACGAGTGACACTGAGTACTCGGTACCAGGGATTTTGGGGCAGAAGGAGTTGGTTTGTGAAACCTTGAAATATCACTGTCTCTCTCACCCTCATAGCAGCATGTATCAAACATGAGCTGTACACTTGACCGGTACTGCCATGGAACTACCTCACAGGAGTCAGAAGACTTTATTTCCATGTTGTGTGTAAGAAGTACTCACTGAAAGTGACAAAGCTTTGAGGAAACGGTTGGTACCAACATACAGCCTGGGACAGATTTCTTGAGCAATTCCACATTCCAACTTTCCAATCCAATGAACCATGTTTTTCTACAGCCTTTAAGCTAATTAAAACACTGATTGTTTAACTAGTTACTGAATCTGTTTCCAAAGCTGGTTATGATTCCCCACTCATTCATTAGAAGGTAACCAGTCATATCTTGATGGCTGTGCTATTTTTGTGTATCTTTACATATATGCAAACTCAGTAATTTTTAGAGGTGTATTTGGAAGCGTTATTTCACCCAGACGCTTTGATTGTATCGATGCTACTGCATGTCATTTTAGATTATTTCCCTCTTATCTTCTGAATTCCTGGCAAATATGTCACATGAATTGATAAGTATACATGAGACCGCAATAAGATAAACTGATTTTCAGAGGGTTAGTTTTCAGTTACTCCACAAAGCTTCATCTTTTACCATGATAGAATCTGGTTTTTGTGAAATTATGGTAGTCAAAATCATTGATAATCAGAATCATCTGAAAACTTAAGAGTTATAATTTAAAGCAGTGAATACCACTTTTTCATATAGTTACAAAATCACTGTGTAGGAAAAAAAAATCTCATACATCATCAGTCCTGCACTTGTCTTGTGTTGTCACGCTTAACTTGTTACTTACATGGCCAACCCAGAGAAGTTCAAAATCAGGTAAATGTTACATTTTTTAAAGCTGATGTATCATTCCAGGATCACATTAATATTAATAAAATCCACACATCAAATAATGTTTCACTCTTGTAAAAAAAAAAAAAAATCATCTTTTTATTGCATTAAGTTAAAAAAGAGAAGTTAAAAGATGATTAAATGAGTAAGAATTTGGTAGATGATTATCGTGCCATACCTAGTTCTGCTGTGCCTGGTCAATATAGTCTGCTCAGGCATTCAAATACGAGAATTAAACCATGGGGGGGAGGGAGGGAAATGAAGAAATCACTGAAAAACAACATAACTAGATTATTTCAGTAATTTTTTTTTTCCATTCTGAAGAATAATCACAAAGAAACTGCATCTTCCTCAGGTATATGTGTTATTCAAATTTAATCTCTGAATGTCTTTCAAGATACATTATACTACACACTATTCTACAGAATATGTTCCGTGCCCCAGTGGTGTATGAGGAAAGAAAGCCATGTTTGGGTAGGCATCAGAGTCAGCTGAGCCTATGCCTCACAGCCGTACCAGGAGGAAAACAGTGGGAGACTCCCTGATGCAAATCATGAAGTCTTCCTGGAATATATTTCTGGGCATGTGAAGGAGGAGAACAGTCAGAATAGTTATACTATTGGTAAATCATGCCTGACTGGTATGATTGCTCTCTGTGATATGACTGGGTCTGTGAATGAGGGCACAGCAGTGCATATCATTTACCATGTTAGCAAGGCTTTCAGTGCTGTGTCCTGCAACATTCATTTATTCTTGTATTGGATAAGTTAGAACATTATGGTCTGGGTGGGTGAACAACTAGGGATGGGTAGCTAAAAATCTGATTGAAGGCCTGCTGGTGGTTAATGATTCATTCTCCACATGGAGGTTGGTAACAAGTGGAGTATCGCAAGTGTCTAACCTGGGACTTGTTCTGTTAATGTCTTCATCAGTGACCTGGAAGAGATAGTGGAGTTCGCTCTTGTTAGGTTTGCAGATGAAGCTAAGCTGGGGGGAACTGTTGGCAGTAGATCAGTCTGCCCAGAGATGCTGTGCAGGCTCTGTCTGTCCTTGGAGGTTTTCAGAACAGAACTGGATAAAGACCTGAACTAGTTGGTCTAACCTTAAGTTGACCATGCTTTGAGCAGGAGGCTGGACTGCAGAACTCCTGATGTCCTTTCTGAAATGAGCTATCCTATGATTAATCCCAGTTATTAGAAATTCTGGTTCTGTTATTTCATTGTAATGGATGAAATAAATGTCAACATATTGATTCACATATTGATAAATTTAACAGAGATAACAGGCTATAATAAAATAGTTTAAAAATGCATGTAATGTGTTTTCTTTTTCATTCAAAGTCTATAACAGCCAATTTATGTTAAATCTTGCTTTAACGATTTTGGACACTATTCTCTTATCTGACTATCCTATGAATTTCTGAGATTACAGTCTTTGTAAAAGACTTGGAAGAAGTAAATAAAAGTCACTAAATAATTCCAACTCCAATAAAAAGTCAAGCTTCTTATCTTTTCTCTAATAACCACAGGTTTGACCAAAGCTGTGGGATAGTGTTTTTGAGCAAACACTTCTTTCTGTTCAATTTTAGCTCAAAATTCAATCTTTGGCAGAGAGGAGAGACAGACATCTCAGGAAAGCAGTTTAACCCACTATAACAAAATTCAACAGAGTACATCTGTTTGATCCAAGAATGATATCAACATACATAGAATGGTGTGTATGCAATTGAGTACTGTGTGCAGTTTTGGATGCTACAATATAAGAAAGATATAAAACTATCAGAGTGTGTCCAAAGGAGAACAACAAAGACAGTGAAAGGTCTAGAGGGCAAGATGTATGAGGAGTAGCTGAGATGCCTGGGTTTGTTCAGCCCAGAGCAGAGCAGGCTGAGGAGAGGCCTCATGGTGGCCTGCAGCTCCCTCACAAGGGGAGTGGAGGGGCAGGCGCTGAGCTCTGCTCTCTGGGTACAGCAACAGGACCCGAGGGAATGGAATGGAGCTGGGACAGGGGAGGGTCAGGCTGGGTGTTAGGGAAAGATTCTTCACCCAGGGGGTGGTTGGGCACTGGGACAGGTTCCCGGGGGAGGTGGTCATGGCACTGAGTCTTGCTGGAGTTCAAAGAAGCTTTTAGACAATGCTCTTAAGATATATGGTTTGCTTTTTGGATGGTGACGTGTGGAGCCAAGAGTTGGACTTGATGATCCTCATGGGTCCCTTCTAACTTGGGATGTTCTCTGATTCTATGACTGTTCAAAGCAGAAGAACAACCATGGTAGCTATGGTTATCACATTTAAAGACAAACCTTCAGTATGCTCAAGAATAGTTAAGTAACACCCCACTAGCCATTAATTATCACATATACCTAATAATAGCATGTAGCATGGGAAAAAAAAAAAACTACTACTACTACTACTACTAATAATAATAAAAGCTAGACTGACTGTGCTACACAGTCTACTTTGCTAAGACATTGCTAGCCCAAACTCTGGCAAGAGGATTCTAGTAATCTTTCTAAGTGTCTGCTCTCCAGGTACATACATAACATCACATGATGTGATCATACATATACATCAAAACAATTTCAAATATACTGGACCTTTGTCAAGACTGCTATTCACTATCTTGAATTATCTGAAAGCCTGAATATGTTTTGGATCAAGCCACTTATTATCAACAGGGTGAATTAAGTATAGGCTGTAGTCTAAAAATATCCTTGCATCTGCAGATTGAAGTCAGACTCTCAATATTAATGGCTAATATTTTGATAGGTTATCTCTGGGTGTGTGTGCATATGGGTGTGAGAGATTTTCAGAACAAGTACACAAATCTTCCAGCATAGTTAGAAGTTGAAGTGTGTTGTACCAGTCCAAATTCTACCATTATTTTAAACTATAGTTTAGTTTCTAGTTATATTTCTAATCCTTTGCTTGTGCAAAATCATTTCAAATGTTTTCAGCATCATCGAATGTCTGTCCTTCACAACATAGATCAAAAATAATGCTTTAGTAATGAGGTAACCGAAACATGAATGTTTTCTGAGTTAGAGGGCATAACAGTGGTGGTACATTTTTTACATACGCTACCAGTTATGTAACCAATGCTACTCCTATTATTTGCAAAGTAATTCCCACTATAGATAACACTATCATATTCATTTTACTTATTTTTTCCATCAAACTATAAAACATTTCATCATTCACAGAATTCCAAGATTATCAGCGATTTCCAAAATTTTCAGTTTTTTTTTTTTTTTTTTTTTTTTTTTTTTTACCATGAAGGAAAGTGTCCTAAGGTGTGTATTGATAATTACCAATTGCTTTTACATGGAACAGGGAATGGAGGAGTGCTCTGTGTTCTACAGCCTACAAAATCCATTATCAAAAGACTGTTCTTGGGCTACCAAGAGCAGTCTCTTGTTACCTACCATTATATAACTTTTTTTCTTAAAATGATTTAACAGTAGTTGTTTTTTTGCTCCCACAAAAGACTGTTCCCGAGAATCATTTCATTCTTGAAAACTTTCTAATTTGCAGTGTAAATTGATTTATGATCAGCTTTTACCTTGGGCCATCAACTCACTTCTTTCCCACTTGAAATATTCATAAGAATCATTCAAGCCTCCCTTAGACCTTCTTTGGCTACCTAAATTTGACATGTTTTTGTATTTTTTCCTACACTTCATTTCCTCACTTATCCCAATAGGCTGTATTTGAACCTCACTGAAGGTGACTGACTGTAGCATGATGTTATTCCACGTTAGACACTAAGAATAGTAAAAATGGCTTATAAATGTTTCATTGGTGGAAAAAGAAAATCATTCAGGGCTCAAACTTCCAAAAAACAGAAAGTTAATCAATCACAATCACCTGTAAAAAATTCTGACTTCCTGATTTCTGGTACCCATAAAAGTACTTTCCGTGATGTAACTTAATTACTGCTCTTGACTGGGAGAAACAGCATAAAGTAGAAGACAGTATTTGCATTAGTTTTCATGTTCTTGCACTTTCTTTTCCCTAAAAATCATTCTCAGAAACTTTCCTTTGCAGGATGATGTTATATTGACTGATGAGGCTTAGCAAACTTTAACATTAACCTGGGCTACAAAAGGCAGTATCAAAGCCTTACAAGAAAAAATATTGCTGATGTAAAGGAATATTCTCTTTCAAAGTTATTGCTGAAACATATAATCTCCTCTTCCTGTCAGTTTTCCTAGAGTGGGCCACTATGCCTTGCTCTAGCTGCAAATTTTGGTCTAAGGCACTTAGGTAACTAGACTGCTCCTACAGTCAGAGCAGAGATATACATCTTTACAGGGCAGTTCTGTCGGTGTATAAAATATGTGCCCTAGGCTTTCCCTAAACTTAATGCAAAAAAAAAAAAAAAAAAAAAAAAAAAAAAAAGACAGACACTTTTAAAAGTCCACTTCTTCCATCTATCTACCACGAATGAGATGAATTTGATCTTCCTTTTTTTTTTTTTTCACCACCTTTTACAGTGTATAGGAAACAGGACTGTATCATGATCTGAACAGCAGTGTAAACTAGCAGTTGTTCCAAAATAGTAACCTGAGAAGCACAAGTGGAACTCCAGCACAATTCAGATCATAATTTTGCCCCCGGTGTTGAGTAACTCCCATACTTTCAAAATGAAACAGTTCGCAAACCACCGAAACTACAAGCCAAAACTTGCTAGGTTGGCATGTCATCAGAAGAGCTGTTGTGGGAAAGTGCTTAGGGAATATAAATCTGCCAATCTATCCTTTTACTTGTAGTAAATCACATCTCTGATGGTGGCCCTAATGTTTTGTTTTGTTTTGTTTTGTTTTTTTTCAGTAATGCAAATGAAATGGATATTCTTACTTAAAGAACTGAATTCAACTAAAAAGCCTCAAATTTTCTGAGGCTACATGCTCAGAGTTACCTGTTACTACTGCAAGTACTAAATTCTTGTAAAATCATTTTCTCCATTGAGAGGTCCTTTCATGGCAGAATAGTAACAGTGCAGAAATTATACACAACGTAGTCTGCACATTTAATTTATTATAATTACACCAAGGGCTTTTGGACAACTCTTCTACATTTGGCAGTATATAGACTGTGCTCTGTTGCTTTAACATTTGAATTTTGCAACACTCCACATCTATTTGGTGTGTACCCCAGAGTCAGCTTAAAATGTACAAAGCTTTCATCAAAGTTGGCTTCAATTTCTATTTCAAGTTATATTTTAGAGAAAAGTTTTTCTTCCCTTTTTAAAACTTATATATATATATATATATATATATATATTTGTGCCTTAGGGGATTATTTGTAGGAACTGATGCTAATGATGAATCAATGTAATTAGAAAATATGTATTCATTTTTGGCAAATTACTAAATCCCTACTCCTCCTCCTCTACTAAAAAATGAGCTGTTTAGAAATGAAACATTAGAGTATTTACCAAAACAATTACACTGCATATAGTGATCATAATTAAAATACTTTATAAACAGAAAATAGCTTTTACTTCTTTCTGATTTGCCAGCTAGAATTCATTAACATAACTGACATCCATCAAAGGTAAATTTCAGAACACAGCAATGGCCTACCAAAATACTATTCTGAGGAAAAAGGAAATATATATATATATATTCCATGTATAAGATAAAGATATTCAAACCATAATTCACTAAATAAATTTCCCAAATTGCCACACAAATCTGGTAGCCTTCTATGATGGGGTTACAGCATTGGTAGATAGGGGAAGAGCAACTGACATCATCTGCCTGGACTTGTGCAAAGCACTGTCCCCCATGATATCCTTGTCTCTAAATTGGAAAGAGAGGGATTTGACAGATGGACCACTCAGTGGGTAAGGAATAGTCTGGATGGTCGGACTCGAATTGTGGTCAACAGCTCAGTGTCTAAATGGAGATTAGTGATGACTGGTGTTCTGTACTGGTGTTCAGTACAGGGTTCAGTACTGGGACTAGCACTCTTTGACATCTTTGTTGGTGACATGGAGAGTAGGATCGAGTGCACCCTCAGCAAGTTTGCCAATGACACCAACCTGTGTGGTGCAGTCGACACACTGGAGAGAAGGGGTGCTATCCAGAGGGAGCTGGAGAGGTGGGCCTGTATAAACTTCATGAGGTTCAACAAGGCCAAGTGCAAGGTCCTGCACCTGGGCCAGGGCAATCCCAAGAACAAATATGGGTTGGACAGAAGCCCTGAGAATAAGGACTTGGGGTTGTTGGTTCATGAGAAGCTCAACATGAGCTGGCAACGTGCACTTGCAGCCCATAAACCCAACCATATCCTGCACTGCATCAAAAGAAGTGTGGCCAGCAGATCGAGGGAGGGGATTCTCCCCCTCTACTCTGCTGTCGTGAAACCCAACCTGGAGCATTGCGTTTAGCTCTGGGGCACCCAGCACAAGAAGGACATGGACTAATTAGAACAATTCCAGAGGAAGGCCACAAGGATGATCAAGGGGCTGGAGCACCTCTCCTATGAAGAAAGGCTGAGGGAGTTGGGGTTGTTCAGTCTTGAGAAGAGACGGCTCTGGGGAGAACTCATTGCAGCTTTCCAGTACCTAAAGAGGGCCCACAGAAAAGCTGAGGAGGGACTTTTTGTCAGGGAGTGTAGTTATCACTACAAGGACAAGGAATAATGGTTTTAAACTTGAAAAAAAAAAAAAAAAAAAAAAAAAAAAAAAAAAAAAGCAGATTTAGATTAGATATGCAGAAGAAATTCTTTACTCAGAGGGTGGTGAGTCACGGGACTGGGTTGCCTGGAGAAGCTGTGGATGCCCCATCCCTGGAAGTGTTCAAGGCCAGGCTGGATGGGGCTTTGGGCAACCTGATCTAGTGAGAGGTGTCCCTGCCCATGTCCCTGCCCATGGCAGGGAGGGTGGAACTAAATGACCCTTCCAACCCAAATCATTCTATGATTCTATGAAATTATAGATTATTTCCTTGCAGGTCACCTTGCAGGTCATCCCAATGCAATATCTGAGGAGGTTTCTCTACTTAAATTTATCAAATGTAAAGTGATAACATTATACACAATAAATCAGTTTTAAACATGAAAGAGTCCTGTATGATATAACAGAGATTTAAATGAGGAGGTCATAATGGAAAGCTATCTCTTCAGGAGGACATCCATTCCTACAAATGACAGTGAAGGAATATGTTTTTCTATTCTAAAATCTTCTTAAACTCCATGGAGTACAAGGGCCTGGCTTAATGGTGCTAGGACTTCGTGACTCCAGGAAGGTCCTGATTCTGATTTGTGCTTTCAAAGATCAGCTGAGAAATTGAAAAAAGGAACAGGTCCTGATTCTGATTTGTGCTTTCAAAGATCAGCTGAGAAATTGAAAAAAAAAGGAACAGAGAGGACAAATATCACACACACACAATTTTAAAAGGATATACAATAGAATTACACAAAAACAGATCATTTAGATTAAATGAATAGTAAAGGAAGGAAGCTTGACATGTTTAAAACCAGAGCTAGAGAGACCTATGGAAAGGATAAGTTACAGTTGCTCTTGATAGTGACCCAGAAGGTCTCTTTGCCATATTCTGGTTTTAATACTGAGAATAAATATCATTAAAATGCAAGTACTGAGAAGAAGAAGAAGATGATATGGACAGAAGGTGCTCACATACAACGTTGTGCTGAGAACCTGCTAAAGTGGAAAGATTTCCAGCATTAATACATGAAGAAAAATATGTTTTTGACAGGGGAAAATAAACAGCAAAACTTCCATGCTGAAACATATCATGGGATGAGGGAAAAGATGGAAGAAGGAAGCACAAACCCTGTGAAACCAAAAATACAGTTCACAAGGTTCACAAAACCTCGAAACAAAACAACACAAGGTTTGCCCATCCCTTACTGTTAGTCATCTATGAGAAATGTTCATCCCTGACCTCTGATAAATCTTCCTCCCTGTGAAGTTTCTCCTTCTACTTTTGGATATTGTGCTCTCTGCCAGGCTGCTATGCAAACATGTTTTGAGGAATCTTTGTTCTAATTCTGAGAATGAACATACATCTGCCAAAAGAAGAGGTGACTTTATGAGATGCATAAGTTTATAAAGAGGACACAGACAATGGGCTACATCAAAACACAACTAAATCCTGCAATAAACTAATTTCCAGCAGCCACCACTGAAACATGGAGCATGTTTTTTTTTTTTTTCCTTTTTTTTTAGGCTGACAACTGAGTTTTGTTCTCCCAAAAGGTAAGAAAAAATATTCCAGTAGCTGGAATATTTTCCAGCATTCCCAAGGAGACTGACAATTTACATGTTTTCTTTCACCCCACTCTCCCAACTCTGTGCTACTTTACAAGCTCAGAAAATCTAGAAGTGCTATAATAGAAAAGGTACAAGCAAAATAAACTTCTATGGACTCATGATCAAGTTTTACATACAAAAGTTGATTTTCCTTTTGACCCATAGTTTTCTGGAGCTAACTTTCAGTTGTAGCTACTGTTCTACAGTAAAGACAGCACAGAGCTGTATCACCCTGCGGGGAAAACTAGGGTAGAAGGAAACACATTGTTTCCTGAAGCTCTACATTTGCATTGGAGACATTGGGTGTGATTTGTGACACCCTAAGCATAACAGGTATTTCCTTCCAGCATGAGCAGCCACTTCTGGTTGTGTGTCTGTGGGGGAGATGAAGGTATGGTTACATTTACTTCTGCATCTATTCCTTTGAAATACTTCCAGGAGATTGAACCTGCACATTCTTCAATACAGCAGCTGCAATCCTGGACTGTCACAGGATAACTATACAGAAAGTCTGGAATGGAGTGAAAGGGAACAATTTATTCCTAAATAAATAAGGAACGGGTTAGTACAAGAATTTTCCTTCAACATCATGTTTCCTTTTAAAGCAACAGATTTTGCAGACATGATAGAATGCTTACCATTTTCCCTCCAAAGTCTTGTTCCTAATTGTATTAGAAAGCAACCCGATACCAAATTTCATTAGTGTTAACTTGGAAACTCTCTAAGCAGCCTTATATCCCAGCTTAGTAATAATGAGAAAGGGTGGAGTCACATACTATTTAAACAACAAAGCAAACTGTAAGCTATGATAAATAAATGCCTGAAAGAAAACACCCTGACCCCACCTTTGTCTGATTCAAATGAAAAAATACCAGTTTCAACCAAACCACAAATGCACGCATACACACACAAATACACACAAACAATGCCATTCTAAATTCCATGATTTGATGATTGAAGCATTTTGAACAGGTGAATTACTTCATCAGTAAAATTGCTGTCCTTTGAATGATACTCACAATATTTACAGGACGTTTGTTTTTTTTTTATTTATCTGCTAAAAAATGAAAATTTTTAAAATTAAGTTTAAAAAATTAAGATCACTGTGTTCTTACAATCCTGTGTAAATGTATTTTGTATTGTTTCTATTGTGTTACTTGCTACAGTTCTTATGGCTTGCTTTTAATACTGTTCATGCCTTGCTTTACTGATAGGTTCTTTGCTTTTTTGTGGTTTTGTTTTTGTTTGTTTGTTTGTTTGTTTTTCTCTATCAGCAAAGAGCAGCTACTTTAGCTCTTCATTTTATTCCCTGTTTTCACTGTCCTTCCTTTAGTTTTTGCATGCTTATGTCTCCCATGTAAATGAACAGGCCAAATATTTTGCTTCTCACTTCAACAAATTCCTTGAGCTTCTCCTCCTTCGTGACAGAATATGGCCAGAAAACTGAAAATTATCTGTCTTCTGAACCACAAGCTGTAAACTCACAGTGTAGCTGCCACAGTCCTGGAGCCATATAGAAATAAACCATAAGAATAGCGAGACCAGGTAAAAGCAAAGATATTTTTAGCCTGGTATCCAGTTCCCAGCATTGGCTATTAGCAGATGCATAGAGAAGAGCATGCAAACAGGGCAAACTTTGATTATACATCCTCTACACATTCTCCCAGCCTCCAGCAATCTATGACTCAGAGACTTCCTGCATGATCATGTCTTCTATCTCCAAAGAGGCCAAAGAGGCCTAGGGAGATGAAGAACCATATACAACTCAGAACTTGCTGACGAGACACATCTAACTTGAAAGCAGGAAAGAAAGCATATCTATAAAAGGGTTAAAATATCAAAAGTAGTTGTAAAGATGTTTGTGTTAGGCACTGAAAGCAATCTAGCCACAGAAGACAGCGGTCTAAACCTACTTTGCAAATTAGCTGTATAGAGCAACAGGTTGCCACTTCCAGATATGCACACACACAGAGTCCCTAACTCATTTCAGTCACAATCAGGTAATTGTACGTTAGGGAATACTCACACTAGTCAAATTGCAAATCCAAAGTGTAGTTGCATTCAGAAAAGAGGCAATCAGCTTTTCAACTGGCCTAGGTAGACAAGGCAAGTGCTACCCACAACAGTGTAGAGCTAGAAATGAGAAAAGATATACCCTGAGCGACCTGAAGGTACAATGATTCTCAGTTATTCATCATCACACTGTCACCAGAGATTACCACGTGTACAGTTCTGCAAAATATAGTGCTGTAGTAATGGACAGAATCATTCTATTTTTGGTAAAATGAAGTCTTGTTTGCCATATGAGACGCAGGTGTCACTAGCAGAACAGAATTAATGCTTTTCCAGGACAACGCTCCTTTATCAATTCTGCACTAAATTGGGTGATATTCCTCCTAGTCTGTTTCAAAAAAACATCAGCTAAATGACTTCACATTTTTAAATAATCTGTTTGAAATAATTTAGCTAATTTTGTCAGAAGAAAGTAGAAAATGCTCATGGAAACTTCCAGCTGAACTAGAGGGTAGGATAAACCATAATGGAAGGCAATGGTATGCATTTAGGAAGCAAGGAAGCAATAGTAGGGTGTCTTCTGCTTCAACAGTTACAACACTGGCAGAATACACACCTATCAGCAATTATGGTGTCATAAACAAACCAGCCTGACTTGGGGATTTTACTTAATTCATTGTCAGTTAATACAAGTTTTTGATCATTGATGTGGATACTGAGAAAAGGAAAAAAAAAAAAAAAAAGGAAAAAAAAAGAAAAAAAAAAGAGAGAGAGAGAGAAAGTATAATTAGATAACACTTAGGGAAATACATTTCCTTGCCTTCCCCAAGTTCAAGTTAAGCCAAACATTTCTGCTCCCCGGCTGCTACTGGTAACTACTCTGCCATACATAATGGGTTAAAACATTCAGTCTGTCCCAGTTCCTCCCTTGAAGTGCTGGGGGAAGTTGGGGTTATATGTTCAATGTTTCTGCTATTCTGTGCTTATTGGTTTCTGTTTGATGTTCTTTGTTTCTTGCTGGTTTTCTCTGAGACACTTTGCTTCTTGCTGATTTTCCTCTGCTGCATTTTGCTTATTACTGGTTTTCATCTCCTGCATTTTGCTACTTTAGATTTTCCTTCCTTTTTGTTTCCTACTGTACCTGCTCTGGTATGGGTTATCCATGGCCACAGTCCCTGAGGGTGCATGCCTTTGGCCTGGAGCTCCTTCTAAGAGTGCATCTCCAGACATTTTCCAACATTCTCTCTCCATCTCCATGTCTCCACCTATGTCTCCAGCCCATAGTGGCTACCACTTTCTTTCTCAAATATGTTTGAGCATCATGTATTCCCTTGACTGATTTAAGTTTTGGTGTGAGATGGGTTGTTCAGGTGGATTACAAAACAGCTGGAACTGGCTGTGGCAGACACAGAACAGTTCATGGTTCTTCACACACAAGTCACATCTGCGGCCCCCTGCTACCAAGATCCTGCAATTTATGCCCAAAATACATGGCTGAGGTAAAGCACCACACTTATGTTACTAGATTATTTTTAGTATCTGTATGAACTTCTGTAAAGAACAACTCATTTAATGTCTTCAAATGGTGTTGCACCATGTCATGGAAACATCTTCAGAAAGACAGGAAGCATCTGCAATAAATGAATTTTTAGCTACATATAGCAAGTGATTTAAAGAAGGGTATGACCTCCTCTAGAAGCTTCACGTAGACAATGAAAAAGGTCTCCAGCACTCACAGCTGCATTAGAACAAGTGCATTGCTTTATCACTTTGTTAGTGTTTGAGCAAGAAAACATATCACAATGGTATGGTCTAAGAAAACTCATGTGTAGTACTGGTTCTTCCCTGGACTGATAACTTTGTATGTGGTGGAAAAGGCAAGCAGGCACCACCAACTGAAGACGAAAAGATAGCTGGAAACACCCATGAGGTGACTGGGGAAAAACAACAAAAATATTAGATATTGTTTTTGCTGGTCCCCTGTCCCATCAAAACATTTGAGTCACAGCTGTTTGGGCACCTTGTTTATTTATGAGAGAGCTGAAGCAAGGAAAGGAGGAAGATGAACTGCAGAAAGAGTCCAAGACTTTCACAGATGTGGAATGTTTTTCACAGGTCTGGTGTTACCTGTGTCACCCTAAGTCACCCTTACCTTTCCTTACCAGCCTTAACTTTCAGGTCATATCCTAGTCTATATCCTACATATCTGGGACACCAAGCATAAACCTAGATAATCTAGCAAACTCTATGACATTTTTTTTTTCCCAAAAAGCTGGTTCTGTTGAACCATTTATCATTCAACAGAAAGCATAGTTAGTTTTGTCAAGCAATTTGTCCTGAATACTGCCTTGAGCTATATCTGTATTTAGATAGATAGGTATTTAAACCATTCTGTTCAAACTACAGAACTTTTTTTTGTCCTTCTATTTGAACATCCCAAATTTTGCAGCTAATGGCAAAGATGTTTTTTAACCTCTCTTACTTCAATTATATATTTTACTTAACCTTAAGGTAGCATCTCATTTGACTGGCTGGTTGAAACAATCCTTCTGAGGAATGCAGTTCCTGAAAATGGATGTGAACTTGCTTGAGTGTCATGAAAATAAGCTTTTGGACTGCATTCTTTCAGATGGACAGGACCTGAAGCTGTTAGGCAAAATTAAGCCCCTTTGTTTAAGTCTGTCCTTTTTTTTTTTTTTTTTTTCCTCATAATGCGGGTGTCATAAGCAAGGTAAACTCATGCTTTTCCAAGATAACACTTCTTTAATGACTCTTCTGCACAGTAGAGCTCATCGACTTTTGCACAGTTACGAAACCTGGGAACCAAAGGTTGCAGTGTTGTTGGAATTTGAGGTTTGGACAAACAAACTTCCTCCTACTGATTTGTGGCATGTGAATGGGGTACTTGAGGTCTTCTTTCACAGAAGAAGAGGACAAAAAGCTCATCCACAGTGAGGGATGGGATACATTACTTTTCTGATTACACAGCAAATTCCACCATATTCCTTCAATTTCTCCAAATTTGATAATTCAGAAGAAACACTTTATGACACAATAGGTATCTGAAGCTTTGAGACATTTCCCTTGTAATAACTTTTAATATGGCTACTGACCAAGCACTTCTGAAGTAGTTGCAATAAACAAAGGAGTCCAACCCTTAGCTAATTGGCTGGCACACACTTTCAGGCTCCAGAATTGCAAAACATGTCACATATCAGCAACAGGCCAAGTCACCAAAAACTTTATCTCCCAAAAAGAAAAAGCTTGATGGATGGAAAATGTTTAGAACTACCGGAGGGAGAACTGGAAGAAAAAAAAAAATGGGTAGGGATGAGCTAAAGGAGCAGTGGTTGCTCTCGTGGCTCAACAAAGGATTTCAAAAAAGGGTGAAAAGATGCATTTCTGAGATCACCTCCCAATTAAAAAAAAAAAAAAAAAAAAAGAATGATTTCCAACACAAAGCTGAAAGTAGAAACATACAGCCAACAATGAAGTGCTGGACCACAGTAGCTTTGTCGTAAATAATCTCTTTTTTCCACTAAACAACACTTCAAAATGTGGTTCTACAGCAACTGAAGTAAATCTTATTACTGTCTGTTGCTGCCTTTACTTTTCTGTTCCTGATCAGTTTTGGTGCTTGACAGACAGTCAGTCTTCCAGAGCACAAGCCCTCAGGGCAAATCCATACACAGCCTAGAAATTTTCACCTTGGCTATCTGTAATGACATCTTCGGGAATATCATCACCAAAACAAGGAGGAAACAATGTTCATCTGTCCTACTCAGACATCTCTGGAGGTTAGAGAGGAGGTATCCTATTTGCTGATGCAGTTGTTCATGATTTTCTTCACTATTGGTAAAAGAGCAGGCACACCAGGAACCATCAGAATCAAAAGCAAATTAATAAAATTTTACACTTGCAATGCAGAGTCCTGAAGTAGTAGGCATGGTCAGTAGTGGACCCTTGGTCCATTAGAATATAATGCTTATCCTGTTAGGGTACGATGACATACTGAAGTCACATACCTAATGGATTCTAAATACAAATCAGATTCCTGCCGTCTTGTTTCTTTAAGAAGAAAGCAGTAAGCAATGTTTTGTCTCCTGCTTCTGCACACTAAGTAGTAGATGTATGTGATTTAATACTCAAGTGTATTAGACAGTGCTTGAGAGATGAGATTTCTATCTTCCTTCTTAAATAATGAAAGTTGTTTTGTTCTTGGACTTTGTTACTAACATTATTATGGCATTTAGAGGTTTGAAGTTAAGACCAGACTCATTACACTGACAACTAGTCTAAGAGAAAAGCTTTTCCATTCACTTCTAATGTATTCTATGAATCCTTATCATGCTCTTAAAGCACATCATGCCAGTTTTTATGATGTTACACAGATCTCAATGTGTTATGACATACTGTTATCTTCAATATGTAATCCTAAAATCAGAACAGGTAATGAAAATGCATTCGTTCTTTATATAATCCTTTCACTGATCATTATTTCCCTTTAGAATGCAAATTTCAGCAATATAGGTAGGCATGGACCCACACAAATAAACAAATAGTAATAAAAAAAAAAAGATATGAGCAATACAATATAATTTGAATACTGAAAATAAAACTGAAGCCTAGTATAACATATTTGACTATACCCATTTAAGTATATTTTACAGAAATATGACCCTCAATGTTGATAAGTCCTTGTTCTGTTTCTTCTTTGTCCTTGGTATACAGGGAAATAAAAAAATCCATTTGCTCCAGCAAAATAAAGTGTGTAACGGAAATCATATGAAGCAACAGGACAGTGAGACCACAACTGCACAGATGCATCTGAAATGGCCTTATTTAAATCTTCCCTATGGCAATGGTTTTGAATTCAGTGGAGAAAATCCAGGGCATGAGAAATTAGAAATGGGCCTGAAATCCTTGTCAGACTCTGTGGGAACAAATGCAAAAGTGTCCAGTGATATGACAACAAACAACAGCAGACATAAAAGCTTCTCTTTTGTGAATTATTAAAGGTGGCCTGGCAGAACTAATATTATTAGGACTGCTTAATACTGTATATTTTGCCTCTTTTTAACTGTATCTAACTTAAAGAAACTACAAACAAACCAAACTTAAAATGTAACTAAGCTATATTCATTTAATTTAAGAATTATTATTCCTATGGAAAATCTCAGATAAAATGATTCAGCCTTGAGGTCATTTTACCTTGATGATCTTGACCTGAAAATTGTAGCAGATACATCCACAAATGCATCAGCCATCTTTGCCACAAGAGTGGCAGTGCCCTCCTCGGTGGTAAAGCACAGAACTTAAGGAATTAACAAACATTAGATTTTAATCTGGTGGCTCAAGTTTGTAAATATCCTCAGACAGGTACCTATTACACACCTAAAAATGGACTTCAACATTTACATCATTAGTTTAGATCTTGAATTTCACCAATTTTTTTTGCTTTCATGAAATGATATGAAAAGCAACAGTATGGCAAGCGATACATCACCTCACTCCCTTCCTTTTGACTACAAGACAGATAAGAAATTACTAGTGTTCAGATTTTAAATACAGAGACACTACCCTCAGCCCATATATTTCACAAACTTTCAAGATATAGGAATTTATTATCAAGTTCCTCACATTTCTTTTTCTTTGTTTTGTTTTGTTTTAAGTATTAGTAATACAGGTATACATAATTTCCCTGCAGACAGATGGAAAGGAATATTAACTAAATATGGAATCAAGAAATTTAAAACAAAAGCTAAGAAGATCAGGTAACAAGGGAAATTAAAATGACAGAAAAAAAAAATCATGGTCAATGGGACTAAAGATGGGAGATTTGTTAATAAAAATCATGAGTAAAAGAAATCCTAGTTCTTGTGTCTGTTGCTATGAAGAGGCAGGAAGAATATCAATTACACCAGAAAAGGCAGATGACAAAATTATTATTCATGCAGGAAAAGGCAGAGGTTTTCAGCATTTATCTCTGTTCTATATTTGAAACAAAGCTAAACATGTCTTTGTACCATAAAGTAATGGTGAAATATTTCCTTTTCCAAGATTAGTTAAGGATGATGTTAAAGAGAAGCAACTAGAAATAATTGCTGCAAAATAAGCAGGCCTGGATAACTTTCCCTGTTGGAATTTTCTTTGCCAGTGCTTCAAAGAAGTAAATGTGATGATCCAAGGCAAACTAATAGAACAGCTGCAACAGCTCCACAAATTAAAGGGGGAATTGTTAATGCATATTACATTATCCCATCAAACAATCAATTCCATTTGTATTTATATGGCCTAAATTTATATGAGAGCAGCATACCATTGTGCATGTTCCTATTGGTTACCACTGTGAAAACTTGGCTTATACCTCATTGAAGCATTTACCTGGAAGAATGTATTCAAAATGACATACTTCACCACTAGTTCACCTAATTCTCATGAATGAAGGACAGAGAGGTTCTGTATGTAAGGAGACACAAAACTATACATAGATGCCCAAACTCTGCGTAGTAACAAAGGCCACACTTTTTGGAGAAAGTGCTAAATACATCACCTTCTGACCTTGCTTGGAACTGTCAACATAGACTTTCTCACCTGTACTTTAAATACAGATTCTGAACTGCTAAACATTTTCTGGCTCAGTATTACAACCAAAGTCTGCAGAAGCAGAACACGGTTAGCTGCCCCTCCTATATGTGGGAACAGACTGTGGTGCTTGGCATTGGTTTTCTTCTCTGATCTCATCTAGAAAGAAGACAGTCATCATTTTCTAGCATAAGCAGTGCTGGATATACCTTCTTCGACTTTTCTACTCGCTTTCTTGCAGTCCAAGGCCACTCACATTCTTTCAGTTTCCACCTTCATCAACCTAGCAATTACCTATAGCTTCTAATTCAGTGTCAGCTAAAACACATCTTTAGCAGCATTTTCAACACTGCTACAGGCTTTTTCAACACCTTTTTTTCTGTATCACTATCTTAAATGCGGTCAACTTGGTTCCTTTTCACCTCACACAAAATATACAATTTATATCTTAGTATAACAATGTCCTTTTATAAATATATATTATATATATATATATATATAAATGACATCTGAACCAGGATATAGAGTCCAGTATTCCTCCATCACACAAGACTACTCTAACCAGGAGGGACATATTCAGAATGCGTAAACTGTGATTTCACTTGGAATTTAGATTCTCAAAGCTCAAGAACAATTAATGCTGCCTACCCTCAAGAATCACTTTACTGTTGAAAATGCCAAACAGCAACAAAATTCTTAGATTCCACTTTGCTGTCCATGAACTCTTATGCTCAAAACTGCACACTCCTTGCCTCACAGGGTAGGTATAGTCAGAGCACCATAAGCCTGGTAACTAGAAGACCTTCCAGGAAGGTAACAGGTGTGCCTCTCCTTAATGCCATGAGTCTAGAACACATATCTTCCCTTCTTTTGTAAGCGTCCTCACCACTGGAGTATTTTAGTACTTTCACAATAGGACGACATTTTTTCATTCCCACGTGGATGTCATTGCCCTCTGCCAAACTCTGAGCTAGGTGCCTCTTCAGACATACCCTTTTGCATGATGAATGTCCCCACTAGTACTGGTCAAAAGTGATTGCTTAAACAACTTGAGTAATACAAGCTCCTCTTCCTCAAACCCAGAGGGGGCAGCCAGGATGAAAGCTGTGCGTGGCATTTGGGAAGGAAAGTGTTTGGTCTGTGGCAAAACCATCTCTTCTTTGTCCTAGATTCATTGTTGCTAACAGATAGTGAAAATGATATGGAAAGGTGGAAAATACGTAATTCCGCTTTACATTATGAAAAAGGGGATAATAAGTCTACCTGCAGCAGTCTTAAGAAGGCATGCAGGATGTGATCACAGGTAGTTTCTAACACAGTGCAGAAGGATGCAGAGTTTTCAGTTGAATATTACTCATGAAAGTCCAGCAGAGCTAAACAATTACTAGGACCTCATTGTAAGGACTTGTGTCTGTGATATAAACAGCCTTGAGAATGATGTCAAAATACATCCTTACTCTCTGTGTAGACAAAAGCACAATTAGGTAGTTATGACTGTCCCACATGCTATATCTATACCAATCTGGTTAAGATTATGATTGTGCATTCATGGAGTACCTGAAAATCCACAATAAACTGAAAACACATGTAATATAAACATAGTTACTGAAACGTAACAGAAAGAATTATTCAGGTGTCTAAATAGATAGATGCCTGAATAGGCATCTAATACTTCAGAAAACAGCATATCAGAGACTTCCATGCAGGAAGATGATAAAGCAAATGAAAGCAGATAACGAAGGACCTGCACAACACTTACATCAGTTTTGAGCAACAGTATACCACTGCCTAACAGTATACCACTGCCATCTAAAACAGTATCTCTTCACATGTTTGAATGACCGCCTAACCGTGAACAGTTACCAAAAGAATACCGAGGCCCTACCTCCTCAAAATCAGACCTTTTGGAAGGCTCTCCATTTATACTCCAAAGTTGTAAGTTCCATGTCAGGTTTCAGAAATTATACACAGGAAAGCAATAAAAAATAATATGCCTAAAATATTCCAAACGGACCTGTCTTCTTGTATACCTCAGCTATTGCTGTCCAATTTTATCTTATTTTTTCGGTGCACACATTTTTAGATCTGACATAGGAGACTTACTACCTTGAAATATGAATAAATTCATCCTTTCAGAAAGCATAATAGTTAAATTGTAGCATATTTTTTGTTAATTTTAATATTTAGGAAGCAATTAAAAAACAAACAACTAGATACACTGATTAACGTAACATAAGCCAAGATAAACTTTACAGAGTTCATGGAAACAAAACAGAAAATGAAAAATTATTATCATAAAGTTAGTATATTACTACTGATAAGATACACAGAAAAATATCCTTTGATCACACAGTCATATGTGGTTTATGGTACATACCTTAGTTATCTATGAATAAAACATTGAGCAAGGACAGACACTAAGTTTCTAATTATAGTAGAAATGTTGGAGTGCATTCAGCTGAGCCTTGATCAAAGATCATTTAATGATACTTATTCTTTCCCATCTTTTTTTTTTTTTTTTTTTAAATTTTAAGAGCATATGAACAAACCACATATCAACTTTCTGTGTATGCTAATGGAATTGTTCTTCCCATACACTTGATCAGACTTCAAAAAAAAAGAAAGTGCAGCCTATACTGACAAGAATAATTATAGTTACAGAAAAATATATTCGATACATAACCTTCTTCTCCACATGAACTTCTGTCATCAATTATATGAATTAGCATAGTATTGAGGATCCTTTGTATAAAGGCATACACATCAATTCAGCTTGTTACTGGTACCATCTGTGGCTGATCCTAATGAAAATAGCAGTGACTGGTGATGGTTCTGCAAAAGACTACATGTAAGATGCCTGTGTAGGACTGGATTTTTTACTAGTTAATAATTAAATTCCATTAGCTTAGCAAAGATCAGGAACACTGGTTATTTGCCCATCAGAAAGCTGGGGCACACCCATTCAGAGTAATCTGGTGTTTCCCTCCCGTATGTGGTTCAAAGGACAGACAGATTTTATTTCTGTGATTAGTGTACCTTTAAAGTAGTTCTTTCATTACTGAATGGTTGAGAAGCTGAAGTGGAGAAAGTGGAGATGGAGACACACCGGAAGTGACCGTAATGAAAAGTAGTAGTAAAGATATGAATGCTTTACACTGTTCAATTTTAGCTCGTGAAGCCTTAACTAGGAGCCTATATAGCCATAAAAGTGCTTGAAAACTTAAACTGCTGTGCTGAAGCGCTCTCACCCATTACACTTAAGAATGTGAACTCATCGTGTCCATATTGCAACTGCTATGTTTTTTTAACAACTCTGGACTTAAGCCACCAAAATCGCTGTCCTCTTAATCTATTTTAAATGATGCCTCTTGCTTTTAAAATTAGAAATATGTCTCTATAGAAAGTAGAAATGAGTAGCGTAAGACCATAAGAACATAAAAGATTTTGTTTGACAGTGTTGGTATTCTAAGTTTGATTTTTAATTTAGTATCGATATTCAAGACAGATCAAGTAAAGAGATGACATCTCTTTTTCCAAGTCTTCACTGGTATTATTATCATCATCGTCATCATCATCACCATCACTGAAAATCAATTAAACTTTTCTGTCTGTTCTCAAGTATAGAAAGCCATGGTAGTACTTCCACTGAGTTTTGAAATCAATTTATGATTAACAAATTACTGAATTATTTTACTGTGAAAACAGCAATGTGCCTTTTGGATCCGGTCACCAATACCATGGAATGATATAAATTTTATAGTAATAAGCTAATAACTCAGCTAAGGTTTTCCAATATTTATCTTTCACATTTCAAAATTTCCATATGACAATTTTGAAAAGGGGAGGTAGAACAGAATCTAGCTCAATCTGTATTTCAGCATTTACTTAAAACTAAACAAAGACACAAGAACAATGTTTTGTTTTGTTTTCTTTACCCCATACAAAGAAACTTAAGAATCATCTGTTCCAGTGTTTCTCTAATTTAAATGAAGGATTACCTATTGATCTACTTTTGCAACTTTATAATTTTTTATTAAATAACAAAAAATAGCCTAAACCCTGACTTTTTTTTATCACTTCTTTTTCTAACCTCAGTTTTGCTCGTTATATATTGGCAAACATAAAATTCATAGAAATTGTGACTTCTTACTATATCCACTAATATATAGATTACAGGTTGAAAAATACTCATCCAGTCTCTCCCATGATTTTATTCCATTGAACAAACACTGGGATCAATTACTTACAATGTTTAGCAGTTTAAGTATATACTGCTGCTGAAACAAACAGAATTAAATTAGCCAAACATAGGACTTTATTAAGAGTGCCTCACTGCACAAACTCTCTATTCCAGCATTTTGGCTTACACTGTACAAAGACCCGAGGGCAGGCAGAGGTGGTCTCCTTCTCACCCACATTTGTTATTCATTGATTTGCCAATATCAGTATCAACCTGTTCTACTCAACAAAAAAGTTGGTTTCCACCTTGAAATCTGAGACTTAATAGGCCTTCTATTATTTTTATCAGCCAATTATAACACTGAATATTCTTGTTATCCCTAAAAATACAGTATTCTTTTTAATCTTGTTACATTCTTGGCCCTTGTGATTTGGCAGTGAGTTCCACACTCTAATTACAAGTTTTATAAGTAGAGGTAATTATAGGTTGTAGGGGTTTTTTTATCAGTTTGAATGTTACCTTTTAATTTTCCCTAATGTTCCTGTGCTCATGTTAGATGACAGAGAACACAGTCATCTAATCTACTGTACCTAGACAATTATTTTACTGCATACCCTTTCTTAATCTTCTCTCTAACGTGAAAAAAACTAATCTTTCAAAAGAGATTTTTTTTTTCATATCCTTAGTCATTCTCATTACCCTTCCTTGATCCCACTTTAGTTCTTCAATACACTTTTTGAAATGGGGAAAACAGCTGCTGAGTTTGTGCAGTCTCCCTGTGAACACAATATGTATAACAGTGGAAGATGAGGTCCTGAGAACTCAGTTCTGTAGAGAGCCATGCTCCTTGAGTCATAAATATAATGCTGGAGAGATTTTCCAGTCAGACTTCTCTTGGCACAATGTCACGGTATATAACATAAATTCTGCATCAAATCTGTAACTTCTTTTCACGTGTGAGTATATCTTCTTGCATCCTTTTCTTTAAATCCAGTTTCAACATGAAGTCTTCAATTTACAGAGAGCTATATTTATCCTGTGATATTCATTTCCATTTTACTTCTATAGATTGTTGCTTTGTTCCAGTTCCCACGCTGGGAAACTTCTTGTGTGAGACTTGAAGAGCTATCCGATAGGAGAGAGAAAAAAAAAAAAAGTTACTTCTAGACTGTGATGGTAAAAGCTTACCTCTTAACCTTCTCCTGAGCAAACAAAATGGATCAAGGTATTAAAGCCTATGTTTAACACGTGGTTCCTAGACCTTATATTCTCCTTAAAAGCCTTACCAGTTTTTCAACATTCTTTTGACAGTACCCCAGTACTGGTCTCAATAACGCTGTACCAAAAGGGTTACATTTCTTGCTTATCCTTAAATTAATACTCCCCTGTTAAAAGGTCAGCATTCAGCCCCTTAGTTTCTTCATCAGACACTTGTAAACAGGTGGTTATTTCTACAAGTAGCCTGTACCACTGTCCATCATTACCACATTCCACCATTATCTTTTATATTCAAAGGCTATTTTTCATTTCTATTATTTACATTACTTTTATCATGGAAGAGCCTCCATCACAGATCAGATACTTCTACTGTTCTACATACCAAACAAAAAGATGGTCTTTAACGCAAAGGTATCTTTGGATTGCTCCTTTCGTCTTCCATTTCTCCAGCTTCTTAGCTGAACACATTTCACAAAGAACAAAGTATGTGGATAGGCAGATTAATCTTGACATTAATTAAAACCTATTAACTGTTGTTTGTGATTTCATCCACCATCCTTCATGAAGGCTGAAACATGTCATATCAGCTCACTAGTAACAGAAGTTTAAAATATTTCTCAAAGACACAGAGTGTAGTAAACACAACTGAACTTTTAAGGGTCATACCTTGTTTTCTGATTTATTCTTACTTTATTACTACTAAGTACTAAATCTTGATTGTCTCAAAGGAACATTGCTTCCGTAACAATCAAATAATGATTACTTTCATAGACCCCTTGATCCAAACAGCTAATCAGACTACTGCTAGTAACATCTACCTGTATATATTGTACATAGCCTAGTCTGAAAACCAGTAACTGTAGTTATACTAGACAAAGTGAACTTCTAGTAAAGTTTCCAAGGGCAGATGGTAAATAGATAATCTCTGCTAATACATATGCATCATCAATGATAAGATATAAGTACAAACAAAATTGTGTATCTCTGTGTGTAAAGGGGAAGCAGGAGATAAAATGATAGGTATATACTACCTAGACAGGACGCAAGAAAAAGCCTGTTTACTTACGTAGAAATATGAACTAAAGCGGAAGTTTATTCTCTTAGTGGTAGGTGTCACCTTTGACTGAATTTACTCGGTAGTTTGAGTGAATAAAGTAGAAAGAATGTACCATATTGAGAAAGTTAAGGTCTATTAGGGCTGGAGTTGTCAACATCTTTCTCTAATCACTCATCATTCCAACAACATTTTCTTTAAAAGCAGACAAATAAAATAAAGATGCATGGCTTTTTAAGATGCACTGGTCAAAAGGAAGGTAGTGAAGTTGCTGGAAAAGTGCCCTGCTGACCTGTCTGTAAGACCTGGCAGAGTCAGCCATATCTGTTGTTCATCCTAATTTGCAAGTAAACAGGCAGGTACAGCAGGGTCCTGCCTTAGCTGCACAGCGAACACGACTGAGGTCAGAAACAAACAAGAAGCATATGGGAGGTGGAAGTGAGGAGTGACAAGGAGGAACACCAAAGCATTGCCCAGCCTTGCAGGGATGAAATTAAAAGGGCCAACGCTTGTTTGCAGTTAAAACTGGTGAAGGATGTAAAGGATAGCAGGAAGACCGTTGCAGGTGCATTGGCAGCAAAATGAGAGAACAAGTAAAACCTGGCCCTGCTGCTGAAAACAGCGGGTGACCTTACGACACAGGGTAGGTACTCAATGTCTTCTTTGTCTTGGTTTCTGCTGCCAAGGTCTGCTCTCAGGTCTTCCAGAACTCCGTGCCAAGTAGCAAGGGTCAAGTTAGGGACTATTTAAACAAGCTGGAAATGTAATACAAGTCTATGGGATTGCACAGTATACATCTGAGAGTACTAAGACTGCCAGCAAACGTCACGCAATGTTGCTATCTCTTCTGAAAGGCCACAGTGGTCAGAGGACGTTCCTGACAACAATAAAAATGTTATGTCTGTCTTAGAAAAGGGTGAGGATGACTAAATTTACCTCAGTCCCTGGGAAAATTATGGAGCAAGCACTCATGGAAACCATTCCCATCCATACAATAAGTATGTGATCAAGAACAGCCATCTTGAATTTACCCAAGCAAATTGCGCTTAAGCAGTCTGATTGCCTTCTACAATTAAATTACATACTGTCTGGGAGAAGGTGAAGTAGTAGGTGTTACACTCTTTGCCTTCAGCAAGGCTTTTAATGCAATTTTCTACTGTCCTTGGAGCCAAACTGAGGAATAATAGCCCAGATAGGTGGACTACAAGATTGGTTAAAAACTGGCGAGATCATTGGGCTCAAAGGGTAGTTAACAAATGTTTGAAGTCCAATTAGCAGGTGATTCCAAGTGGCATTTCCCAGAACCAAAACAAGGGATTACATTATTTAATCCATGACCCACGTGTTACAATACTTAGGAAGCACAGGGTGACACGAAATCACAGGGGTGCTGTTTGTATACTGTAGAGTAGAGCAACCATTCAGGGAGACCTCAACAAACTGAAGGAGTGGACAACAGATAAATATGTCTTGAAGTTCCAAAGAGGTAAATACAAGGTCCTGCATCTGGGACAGGACATACCTATGCAGGAGTGCAGGTTGGTACTTACAGTTCTACAGGTGAGGACACAGTGGACAACAAACTGAACAGTGTGCCCTTGCAGCAACAAATACTAACCGCATCTTGGACTGCATTAGCAAGACCATGGCCAGCAGGTCAAGGGACATGATTATTGCTCTCTGTTCAGCACATATAAAGCCACATCTAGAGCACTATGTTCAGTTCGCTCACTCCCAAAATAAAAGAGAGGCTGAAGAGACTAAAAAGAAGGGTCACTAAGATGGCTAGGAGCCTTGAGCATCTGACATATTTAGACACTCCGAGGCTGAGGGACCTGAAAACACCAATATCCTTAACAAGTGTATTGGACTTTTACTGCTAGAGCATTCCTTATGGTTATATTATGCAAACAGACACATTTTGGTAGTCCTATCCTGAAGACCTACAATAGCTACAGGCATACATTAGACAACGTTAATGCCAGCAGTGCAGTATGTGATGATATGCCACAGTAAACTTTGAACTGGGTTCCACACAGACATTAGAAGATAGCTTAAAGTGGCACTGTCTCTGTGCTGCAAGCAGAAACTCCAGTGGAATTTCTGTATTTCTATGCCTGATGAACTCATGCTTGCTCAGGGACCCTTGCACAGAAAAAATGATTTGTACATCAAAGAGCTAACTGGCATCCTACCCATGAATGATTTTCCATTTATAGTTGCAAAGCCACCGCTAAAGAGGCCAAAACTAGTTTATAAAATATTTCTGCAGCTATAATTGTTTAGGACCACTGAACTGCATGTTCCAAGCCAGATCAAAAGGAGCACCACAAACCCATGAAAGGCTTATGTGTAAAGACAGGGTAAATTCCATGTCTGGGATCCATCTGTAATTCTGTCAAACCAAGAGTCCTTGTAGCTGTATACAAATTAAATGTCTGTCTGCCAAAATTACGTGAATGAAGAACAAATACCCCCTTATCTTTTTTTTTTTTTTTTTTTTTTTTTAAATTTACAGTAACTACCTTGTTTTCTTTAACGTTAAATGTAAAGTCCCCTTCCTGTTACACTGCTGTGAAAACACAAATCGGATCAGGAGTTGTACCAATACCAGATATCGATCTTGGTCTTTTTTACGAATTTGCTTCAAAGAGATGTGTGAAGGTATGCTATGTTCTCTTATCTTAAAGTATTAGGGCTGACACAGCTGAAGAAGATACAATCCTAAATGCAAAAGTATATTAAAGAAACTCCAAATTATTTTCTTGAACGGGCTCAAGGCAAATGTATCGCTGATCTATCATAGACTGACAAGACAAAGATGGATAAATGAAATTGCGAATGCAGTTAGAATGAAAAAGTCCTGATGTTTTACATGTGGAGACTAGTGATACATGCATGACTTTTCACGCTTAGCCACATAAGAAAAATTAAAAAAATAATAACTACTTGTAGTGTTACTTCCCTAAATAATTAGCATTTATATATATTAATATTTAATGCCAGTTTTTCCTCTTTTGAAATATTTGCTATTTTAATAAGCAGAAATCTAATTTTGAGCATGAGGAACACTTCCCCTTTGTGTAAAACAATGCTCAAAATAGCCACTGACAAAAGATAGATGCAGCTAAATCTTTACAATATACCTGGAACATGAATTCTCTGATCATGAAATCTTCCTGTTATTTGTACCTGTTTACACCTCAGTGATAATAAACAAAAGTATGCTGTGCATATTCCACTATCTAGAGAAACCTTTAAAAAATTTCTTTCATGTTACTAGAGATAGCCAAAATTCCTCACCAAAAAGAAAAAACAAACAAACAAACAAAAAGTGCCTTTTTATTGCTTTATCTGATAAGTCCAAATCATTATCTTAAAAAAAAAAAAAATCATAAACCAGAAGCTTCCCAATCCCTTCAGCTGCTCAATAAACCCACTGGCTCCACTGCATTCCTCTGGAAATACCACATTCTGTACGAAGCAGTAACTTTTATAGACCAATTGATCTAGCTTCAAAAAGCACATTCTGGGACACAAAGGGTTGAAACTGCGCCTGAAAACTTGACCTTTACATCAGTTGGTCTAATCTAATAAAAGATATTACGCCTCCCTAGAAGCCCTTGCTTTGTTTATAGGCATGACTGTCTGAGATTGTAGCACTACTATTATCAGAGAATGCCAACTGCAACACGGCTCTCCCAGCGCCCAGAGTAGAAGGACTGCCAGCTCTTGAAGTGATTGTCCAAAAATACCCTCACTTTAGGGATCCCCGTGCAATATCAGCTTCTCCGACTTCACTTTTTCCAACACGGGGACACGAAGCGTTCCAGTTATGGAGCTGGGGCGCGGGTGCTGTGAGGGGGCCTGCAGTGCTGTGAGGCACTCTTTAGGTCTGCTGCCTGCAAATACTGTGCTGCGCCTTGGCCAAACTTCGGCCTCGCTCGTCTGCGTGCCATCCCTCCGCTCAGCCGCCTCTGGAGAGCGGCCCAAGCAGCTACTGGAGCAATTCTTAAGATGCTATTACACGCCAAGCACAGCAGACGTTTATTTATTTATTATTTGTTTTCTAAACCAGTGGCCCACCACCTCTGGCGGGCCGACGCTTGGCAGCCTCTCCCCTCCCTGCCCGCCTCCTCAGCCCAGGCGGCCGCCGCAGGCCTGACGGCGGGCGGCCGTTAACGGCCTCCCCGGGGCCGCTCTGCGGCGTCCCGGGAAACCTCGGGAGAGGACGGGGGCGGCACGGAGGGGCTCCGAGGAGGAGCGGCCGGGGTGGGGGGGGAGGGGGGCTCCGTCCCCTCACCGCCTCCACCGCTGCGGCTCCCCCATTCCTGCAGAGGCAGCGCCCCCTGCGGGGCGGGGGCGCTGTGCCGGGAGGATCCCTCAGCCGGCCGCCGCCGGAGCGGGGAGGCAGGGAAGCCCTCGGGGGCGCTCCGCAGGGGCTGCGAGGCTGCGTGACTGGAGGGGAGCGCGGGGCTCACGGGCAGGGGAAGGGGAGACCACCACGGGGACAGGGCAGAACGCGCTGCCTCGCTAGGCGCCGGCTCTGTGGAGAACAGGCCGGGAGGGGAGCGGAAGAGCGGGGGGGGTGGGGGGGAAAGCGCCGCACCCCGGCCATGGCGGCGGCGTGTCCCCAGCCCCCGCGTCCCTCCCTCCCTCCCCGCCCGGCCCCAGACGCCGCGTCTCGGCCCGACGCGCAGCGACCTTCCCGCAGCCGCGGGGCGGGGCCGCGGCGTTCCCGCCCTCTGCCGCCCGCCCCGCCGCATGCAGATGAGACCCCGCCTCATTGGCCTGCGCCGGGAGCTCTTTGAAAAGGCGCCCGCTGATTGGCCGCCCGGAAACGTTAACGCAAATAGGAGAATCTCCCCCCACTCCTCCTCCTCCTCGCCCCCCCCCCCCCCCCCTTTCTCTGGTGCGTGCTGCGTTCTTCAGACGGGCAGTAACGCTGCGCGCCGCTTACTACAAACAAGTAGTTCCCGGCCCCCCGCCCTCCCCCCCTGCCGGCCGGCGCGACGGGGCGGGCCGGGGACTCCGCAGCCCCCACCGCCGCACCGCGGGCGCCCCGTCGCGGAGGGGAGGAGGGGTCGGACCGGGGCGGCGGGGAGAGGCGTGTCGCCCCCCCCACACGCACACACACACCGCCTCCCCCGCGGAGGGATACCCTCTCGGCGCCATCCGCGCTCTGCCCGCACCAAAATATTGGGAGTTAAGAGGCAGCTCCGCGGCGCCGCCGGCTCAGAAGCGCGCGGGCAGGCAGGGCGGCGGCGCGGCTCCTGCGCCCAGCCCGCTCCCCGCCGCCACCGCACCGCACCGCAGGGCCGGCTTTTGGACGCGGCCCCCGGCTGGAAGGGGCCCTTTCGCCGCCGAAGGACGAGGAGGGGGACTTGGCGCGGATCCGTGCCGGGGAGGCCGTCGGTGCCCGCCGCAGGGCCACCAGGGAAGCCCCGCGGAGGGTCTGGGCTCGGCAGCGAGGAGGAGGAGGAGGCAGGGGGCTCCCCCCGCACGGAAGATGTTGCTCTCCAAGTTCGGCTCGCTGGCCCACATCTGCAGCCCCGCCAGCATGGACCACTTGCCGGTGAAGATCCTGCAGCCAGGTACGGCGGGGCGCCGGGGGCTTCCCCCTGCGGGCGGCCCCAGCCCCGTGGCTGGCGCCACGCAGCCGCCTGAAACTTGGGGCTTTACCCTTTTTATTACAATATTTTTTATATAACCGAAGAAGATTTTTGAGGAGGGAAAAAAAAAAAATGCTTCGTACAGAATTAGGGCGACACGTCCAGCGGACGTGCTGGGGGGGGATTATATATAAATATATTTTTTTATTTTTTTATTATTATTTTGATTTTTTTTAATCCTAATTCCCGGCGAGGCGTAGCCCGGTCGTTAACGCCGCGCTTTCCCTCCCGTTTCCCCAGTGAAAGTGGAGAAGGAGCCGTTCGACAAAGTGTACCAGGTGGGCTCCGTGCTGGGCAGCGGCGGCTTCGGTACCGTCTACGCGGGCAGCAGGATCGCCGACGGCTTGCCGGTGAGGGTCGGGGCGGCTCAGCGGGGGCTCTCGGCGGGCTGTGGGCATGGGGCGAGCCCTGCCCTGCCCGGCCCCGCCGCTCACCGTCCCTCCTTTCCCCTCTCCTCGCCCCGCAGGTCGCCGTGAAGCATGTGGTGAAGGAGCGGGTGACCGAGTGGGGCACGATTGTAAGTATTCAATTTTTTTCTAATTTTATTTTTGGGGGGGGTGGGTGGGCTCCGTCGGGGCTATTGTGTGGGCGGCGGGGCTCGCCCCGCCCGCCGGCGCGGTGTCTGCGTCGGGGGGAATTTGGCGGGGGTTCGCCGCCGCAGCGCCGCGCCCGCCCCTCGGACTGCGGCAGCGGAGGAGCCACCCCGCAGGGCGGCGGTGGGTGGCACTGCCCTGCCTTGCCTCGTCCTGCCCTGCCTTGCCTGCCGCCCCCGAGTGACCTGCTCGCCTCCCGTTTCTCTGCCCAGGGCGGCGTCATGGTGCCCTTGGAGATCGTTCTCCTGAAGAAGGTGGGCTCCGGCTTCAGGGGGGTCATCAAGCTGCTGGACTGGTACGAGCGTCCCGATGGCTACCTGATCATCATGGAGCGGCCCGAGCTGGTGAAGGATCTCTTTGACTTCATCACGGAGAAGGGAGCCCTGGACGAGGACACAGCCCGCGGGTTCTTCCGGCAGGTGTTGGAGGCGGTGCGCCACTGCTACGGCTGCGGCGTGGTGCACCGGGACATCAAGGATGAGAACCTGCTGGTTGACCTCAGGACAGGCGAGCTGAAGCTAATCGACTTCGGCTCAGGGGCCATCCTCAAGGACACGGTCTATACTGACTTTGATGGTACGTGCCCTCCTCGCCTGGGGCAGCCTGGCTGTGCTGTGCCAAGTTTGGCCAGACCCTGCACCCCTCCCAGGGCGATGCCCTATAGCTGCTGCTTATCCTGTTTCTGGCGCCTCCAAGTAGTGAGGGCGCCTCTGACGCAGCGGTTCATATCAGGTCTATCGGTAATGGAAACCTTTGGACCCGAAGCAGCTTAGGGTGTTCAGTTGCGTAGGAAAGAAGCAATTCCAGGCAGTGACGCAGCAGTTTATATTTCCCTGTCTTGGAAAAAGCGTTTTTTTTTCCTAGAGGGCGATCTGTTTACATGGAGGCTTCACCAGTGTCGGATGTTTCCATGTGTGGATATGCAGTTTTTACATGCAGTGTTTTTTTTAACTTGAAGCAATAGCTCTCCCCCTCCCTTTCCGCTGGTGTCCTGGAAATCCCGCATTGCAGATTTCAAAGTGATGGGATAAATACGCTCCCTGCAAATAACGTGATACTAGCTTCAGGGTCGGGCTTGATGCTTTAGAAATGGGAAATCTGAAAATAAGCTTGCACATGATAGAGGATATTTTCCCTTGTCCTTTGAATGTGACTGATGTAACCAAGGGACTTTTTTTTTTCCGACCTCCATCCTCAGCTGCTGCACTTAACATCTGTTTGTTGTGAAACCCGAACCCCTAGGCCACGTGACCTTCGGCATCACAAATTCTCCTTTTTGTTTGGTATCCAAGGAGCACCGCAGGCAAAGAGAGGGCGGGTTAAAAAGGCTGCTGCAGAGAAGCACGGGGCCTTTAAAAAAAATAAAAATAAAAAATTGTAAGCAGCCTTATTTTGTTTACTGCCCAGTGGAATTGGATAAAGCAGATTATCCCTGTGTAATCAGGCAGACCTGAGTTTCACCTTCTTGACTCCCTCTCTTCTCCTCCCCGACAGCCCCCTTTGTCCTTTTGTGTCTATTTTTGGTGTGATGCTGCAGACGCCACGTGGTCAGTGAAAGGGAGCTCGCCTTAGTAAACAGTCAGCTGATGGCAGCCCTGTTATTCCTTGCAACAAAATAGAACAACCAGATGGGTTGGTGGTGTAACTCCACAGATGACCTGAAGTTATACTACTAACAGTTTGGGGCCATAAAAAAAAAAAAATCCAAAGGTTTTTTTTTTTTAATGATTCCAAATGATGAACTTAATATAGCCGTGGTAGAGCTACTTGAAGAATGGGAAAACACTAATCCTTGACTTTTTTTTTCCTGCTTTTAGGAACAAGAGTATACAGCCCTCCAGAGTGGATCAGATACCACAGATACCATGGGAGGTCAGCGACAGTATGGTCTCTGGGAGTTCTGCTGTATGATATGGTTTGCGGAGACATCCCTTTTGAGCAAGATGAAGAAATCTTGAGGGGACGATTATACTTCAGGAGGAGAATTTCACCTGGTGAGTTGTGTGGGGGTGTTGAGTGGGGACTTTTTTTTTTATTATTTCTTCAGGATTTTTTTTTTTTTAAGATTATCTTGAACTTATGTGTCTGGGTGGGTTGGCTGCTTGTTTTTTAAAACAATCTTTTTACTTTTCTGATCTAGAATTCCTTCTTTGCTTGTTTCAGAATGTCAACAGCTGATCAAATGGTGCCTTTCACTGAGGCCTTCAGACAGACCAACACTTGAGCAAATTTTTGACCATCAATGGATGCACAAATCTGAAGTAGTGAAGTCTGAGGACTGTGACATAAGGCTACGGACCCTTGATACTGATGTATCGAGCACAAGCTCAAGTAATGAGAGTCTGTGAATTACTAAGGACCTTGCACTGGGAGGGGAGCTACAAGCAGAAAGACCACAGTGCTGCTGCCAATACGTAGGAGGGGCTAGAAAAATGCATTCATTATTCTGTAGTTGAATCTTTGTCTGAGGGACTTGATTTTATTTTCCCCTTTTGCTGGTTTCTGCTTTGGAATGAGAGTTTTCCTTTGGAAACGCTGATGTTTGGGAGTTGCAGGCCAGTACTTAGTCAAAGACTGACCTTATTAAGAAAGCAGTGACCTCTTGAATACATGGTAAACTTTTTTGCTCTCATAGAGCCTGGACTAGATTTTATTTGCTTTTGAGTGCCTTTTTGAAAGCTGCTTCAGTGGGACTTTCTTTTTTGAGCTGTGTATGTCCAAAGAAGATCCAGTTCATTATAGGAATTTGCTCCCTTTAGACCCAGTGCTGGAGGAAGCAGCTCCTATGATGCATTGGAGAACATGTTCGGTGATTGAATGAAGTAGTCCCATCCACTGGTGATGGAATACTTGAACACAGACATTTCACTCCTGCCCCCTGCCCTTTCCAAATTCAACCCACCTCTGCTGCTCAAAATATTTCCTATAGCCTGCACAGAAATATGAACAGGTATATCAGCTTTTTTATCAGAAACATTTATTCATGTTTCCTTTTATCATCTCTACCACTGGGCATAAGAAGCCCCTTTCTCAACTCCCCCTGGCCTTTTGTCACCCTGCGAGTCTTAAAAGTATGTATGGGCATGTTGAATGCACAATCAATGCAATATTCAAGGACTTTACTTTTTTTTTCCATACCTGTATAATGTGTTTATGTAAACTTGGTTTTCCCATGTATTATACAGTTATTTATTGTTTGAAGTTTAGAAGACCTCCCACAGGTTTCAGCTGTGGCTATTTATTTGGTTAATTTATTTGGTTAGTTATTCAACACTGTGCTTTCCCCTCCTCCTCCCCATGGGAATTCTAGTGGTTTGCCCATGGCACTTTTTTTTCTGCATTCCTGTCAACTTTTGTTTAAAAAAAGAAAAAAGACAAAAAATATTTCTGACCTTATCAATTTTTGTTGGAAGATGGAAAATTGTTGTACAAAGTCTAATTTAAGGGAAATAGAATGACTTTTTAAAGTTAGTCAGTATGCCTTTTGTCTGGTATTGTACCAGAAATGTAAAGTAATGCTGTTTGGAAAGGTTTTAAATTATTGACATTGTACAGTCTCCGTGCATTGGCTCTGAAAGGTAGAGTGGCAGAGTCATAAACCTTAATTTATTTTAATAGCTGTGTTTCTGTGATCTGGTTGCATTTATGCAGCTTGGATTTCGATTTTTTTTCTTCTGTTTAACAGTGTGAAATGTATGGAGATCATATTTTTTATACAGGTATTTCAATTAAACTTTTTTTGTATATAACAGTTCTGTGTGTGTGTATGCGCTCACTTTTATCTTCACCATTACTCTTGAATCCAGCTGGGGAACAAGTGTTCTCTTAATGAACTTATCTTGTAAAGGCCTACACCGCCTGACCTGGAGTTAATAGGCCTATGCTATTAACTGGTGGCTGTTCTGGAAGAATTAAGCAATCCCTCATCTTGACTGTATCTACTTCTTGATCACCATATTTGATGTTGAACTGCAATAGGTATACAATGCAGCAGCACTAAGGGCCTACCTGAAGGGAATTGGCCTGTGATTATGTATTTTTAACTCTGTAAATGCTGAATAACTGAAATACCACTGTACTCATCGTCCTTAAACATAACAAAGAAGCATTTATGTACTTGCTCATGGTGACTGTTTTCATAGTTGACTTGTTTACTTTCCATTACATTTCATTTCCTTCCTTCCTCTTGCCCCTTCCTTCCTCTTGCCCCTTCCTCCTGGGGGTGGAAGAGAATTTCCTGTGAAAAGACCAGTGTTCTTGGAGAGCTGGGTGCCTGTTTTCTTTCAATTTCTCATTACCAAAAAAGCTCAGTGTATCATATCACTCCATGAAGCACTTGGGGAACATGTGAGATTCTCACCCATAGTCAAGGCAAGAGAAATACCCTCAGCGTTCATCTTTGTATATTGGGAGTTGAGTCCTGCAGATTACTGAGTTCATCCTAGTTTCTGTAAAGCTGGTGCCTGTTGACCTGACTTGGTCTTTTTGTGGGGGTGGTAATGATTACAGGGTTTAATTACCCCAGAGGGATCTGTAGGGTACATTTAAGGATGTGTTCAGTCATTTAAAGGTGCTTTGTAGTATTAATAGTAAAAGGCTAGGCTTAAAATCTGTTGGGTTTGTGTTATTTCCCTTTCTGGGGGATCTTTCTGCCAGCTCATCCACTATTATTTTGGTTCCCTGTGGGGAATATCTCACTTGCTGACATCATATCAAGCTCCTGATGCTAACTAGTTTAGACTCAAAATGCCACCGAGTAGCAGGAGGTAAAGCAGAAGGGGGAAAGACCATTTCTGTGTGTGCAGTTTCCTGATGACATGGGGGGAGGGTAAGTAGTTTTTTCTTGTCCATAGAGAGTTCAGTTGTCAGGGTGGAAAGACAAAACAAAAAGCAGTTGTGTCCATCAACTTGACTATTTCCTATTTTTTAATCTGCAAACTGCTTTTTAATTTTAGAATTCTCAAGTTTTTTATCAAAATCTCTGTGTATGTTAAGTGTATTCCCTGCAAAGCTCACATATACATGAAAACACTTATTATTGCAATTACACAGATGAAAGATTTTGCAGTTAATATTTCTGAGGGTGGTTACACTATCCTGTCCTAAGAGCAGAATGCTTAAAAGTGAAGGTTGGGAGTTGTAATTGATTATCTTTCGCTTAAGAGGAGGGATGCAGATAAACTGGAGGAGGGATGATCCCAGTGCCTAGTGCAGATCTTTAGGGAAGCATGATTCTAACCACAAGTAGTCCCTGGAGAAATTCCAGTAGCTGATGATAATTAACATCTTCCACTCCAGTGGCTTCACATGTTCACAGCTGTTGAGAGTGGTGGTAGCGACTGTGAGGGTGAGCTTCAAAGGGCTAGCAGGAAAGCAATTCTAAAAATACATTTGTAAAGCTGTTGCTGATTGCTGAACTGGGCGCTTTCAAAGTTTCCACAGGAGTCTATTTTACTCTATTTTACTCTCCTTGCTCTCACAGAGAAATGCTGTTGAAGCATTCTGTGAGAGCAACATAAAATACATATATATATATATATATATATAGGTTTTCACCTTTTGCTACTGAGGCAAAATGCATTAAAAGGATAAAGGTCAAAAGGACACGGGTTGCTGGTGCTGACTCCCCTCTGGGATTAGTTCAACATAAAAGGTATACTTTCAGTACTGCAAAGGCAGCTTTCATTGTGAAACTCCCCTGTACACTAATAGAAGACACGTGGCTGAAACAGCATATACCGAAAGTAATGATTTGTAAAAATAGCTTTTCATTACGGTTGAAAGTTGGAAAATGATGTGTTAATATAGTTCCATTAGCTAAGCGTTACTGTCAAACTGAGCAAGTCACTGACAGGTCTTGGTTTCTCCTGCACTTCTATCTGTTAATATTTTGATATCATCAAATGTTTCTTCCCTGGGATCCTCCTCTTTATACTCTCTCTGCATACTCGGTTGGTTTTCCACAGAACAAAGCTTGAAAAGGAGAATTCTGCAGATCATTCAAAACATTGCTTAAATTGCAACCTGGTTCAACCTTGACAAATTGACGTAGCTACAATCACACCTATGCATGAATGTATGCTACTGGCTTCATAACAGGTATTTCAAATATTCTCCAGTGATGAAAGTTTCTTAACAATATAGTATTTTGTGTAATTAATCTCCCTAATATATATATATATATATATATATATATATTCTTTTGCATGAATGCAAAAGCATACACTGGCTTTTTTTTTTTTTTAAGTTAACTAAGCCTGTATTTACTGAAGCAAACAAAAAAGACCCTTTAAAAAAATAAATAAAAAATCAAAGGTATGTTAGAAAGACTGACAAAGGTGTGTTCTCACCAGACTCATGGCTCTCTTTCAGTGGTTTACTGACCTCTGTTGGTGAAATTAAAGTATATGTTCTGAAAATAATGATGCATACATTGGAAAGAGAGATTTTAAAATATTGCTGACATATTTTTAGATATGGCCCCATAAACTTTGAAAGGCTACCATTTCGAAAAAGAAAAAAAAAAAAAAAGTGAATATGAAAATAGATTTTTATTTTATTAACTTCTTAGGTCAATGCTAAGGTACAAGCTGTTGGTGAAAAAGTAGCTGTTGGAAGAGAGGAATTTGAATTAAAAGGCTGTCAGCTCAGTGTCTGAAGATGCAGAGGCAGCCTGCCCAGTGAGCCCCCAATCACTTACATTACTCTTGGCATGAACGCTTCCGAGCATATTGGCCCTCATTCTACGACATCATTCCAGCCACGATGAGATGCACTTGTCCTCTGGCATACAGATGGGCAGTAATTCTCAGTAGCATAACTAGATAACATTACAGAACATTGTGGCCCCATCAGTTTATTATCAGTCTAATCTTCCTACTAACAACAGTGATGCTGCTATTGGTGACAGAAGGTAAGATGGTGACATTTCAGTTTCATTCCGATACACAGCTTTTCTGATATTGTTGTACTGCAGCTTGCTGTACTTGTAAATTTGTGATCGTTTAGTTTCACGGTTAACTGTGCTTGAAAAAATATAATATGTATTTGCCTAAGGGGTTCCTTCAGGTAGCTGATATACCACATGTATTAGGCTTTGGTTGTATTGTTGAACTGATTAATAAAGTGATGAGGAAGCTATAAAACCATGCAACTAAAGATAAATTTAAATCTGTATTTAGACAGAATTCCTAATTAATTTCAGAGAATATCTCAAAACTGATGAATCCATGTGGATCAATAAAAAATATGGGCATAGACACATAACAGACTAGTATTTGCTGAATAGCAGTTGCACTACAGAACCCCAGAACTCGAGAATAACAAAAGGCAAAATGAAGAGCAGTAGCATAAATCCATGAAACTATTGCATAGATTTCCTGAGCTAGCAATGGAACTCCTTCTGTTCCAATACATTTAAAAGGTATTCAATCTTTTGCGTCATTTGCTGCTCAAAATCCTGGTATTATTTGTAATATGACCAGGCACACTTGAGTTTTAAGAAATATTACGTGGTTTCCAAATATCTATTAAAATTTTCATATTTGTATCTCAGATGCTAGAACTTGCTTTTCCTTGAGAATCCAATGAAGGAAATATTTGCATATGGAAGCATTATGCTTACATAATAATATAAATTCAATATAGGTCTCAGATTAGCTGTGTTTAAGCTCTAATTAATATGGTCTTAGTAGGAATGCTATCTATTCTTGCTAATACTCTGCTAATTGACTATACAAACCATTATGTAAAAAGCTGCTTATAGTAGTCCAGTAAGAGAATTATTGGGACCCATACTTTAACTTGCACTTCTTTCTCAGGTAAGTCTGTGTTAAACCTTGAAATTACATTTGAGTCGCAGGCAACAGAGGTAGATCTATGTGGTTCTTTATTTACTATTAATGACTCAGCAATCACTTTAATTCTACAATTAGGTGTAACAAAAGATTGCAGAAAATTATACTAAAAATTGAAAGCTACTTTGCTCTCAGAATTCTGAAAAATGTTTTATAATTTTTTGAAACATGGCATCATATAGCTAGTTGGATTTTGTTTTATGTATGTTCTACCAGAAAAAAAAAAAAAAAAAAAACTGTCGAAATAAAAGGTTTTGCTGGAAACACCTCTTTTGCTTATTATAGATAGTCTGTTTTCAAGGTTAAACTTAGTGTCTCTCTACTTTTTTGGTTCCCTTGTTTTAGACCAGGAAAACTTAGACAACAAAAACCAGTCTACTCCAGTTAAAAATATAAATATATTACCAATTAAATTCTATGACTTTTTGTTTGTTTGTTTGTTTTTTCTCCTTCTGTTAGTTGTTTCTTTGTTTTTCAGACAGTTTTATTTCTTTTCCAAGTTTCAAATCCCTATAAAATCATGAAATGGAACAGTTCCTTTCAAACCATCCTATGGAAAGGTGTACATTAATAGTTGGCAAATGTTCCCAACATCACAAACTCTACAAAGATTCTTCTGTTGTTTAAATACCTGTGTCATAGCAAAAGCCCTACAAGATATAGATTTTCATTAGCATAGAAAAGTATAACAAATTTCAGTTTTCTGGTCTATTGTCTGAGGTAAATAGCTAGCAAAATTAACCCACAGGAAGACAGATCAGGTGGTTGCAAGGAAGAACTTTATGTCTGTAAAGATAGCTGAACGCCAGAATAAACTGACTGCAGAGTATATCAAATCAGCATTTTTCATAAATCATATAGGAATTCTTGTTGCTGCCCTGATGCAAGTACAGCCAATCTAGAAATATTAGGGATTTCATCAGCCTAATGCTCATGAGTTTAGAAAAAAAAGTTTTCAGTCCACAATCCTCATTCTGTTTGTTGAACCAATATAAAATTTATTGACAGTGCCCCTTTTGCTACTGGCAAAACATTTTTTAATGCACATTTGGCCTAATCAATAGAAGTAGTGACAGACTTTTTCATGATGTTGAGGCTATGGGGTTACTGACCTTTTCTCAAAGCCAGCATCAGCTAAACTGTTCCTCACACCATCCTTTCCTTTTGCTGCTACACTGACATTCAAATCAATAAACTGATCTCTGTGATAATGATCCAGACTAAGTGAGGGAATATGCACAACAGCTTGGGACCGGCATGTGGAGGAAGAGAGATTTTGTTGCAAAAGATATATATGTGAAAAGATATTATACTATATTGCAAAAGATATATGTGTAATATCAGGCTTAATTTTCTCTAGTCTGTACCATCAAAGGAATCTCATAGTTTTTATCTTATAACTTATACAACAAAGAATTTAAATTTATAAGGAATGTTGACAAATCCTACTATTTTTAACCTTGCATGCAAGCTATTTTAGATGCTTTTTTTTTTTTTTTTTTTTTTTCAGATTAGGTGCTGAGCACCTGCTTGACAGGCATGCAGTACCTCACCTCCTGATAAAGCAGAAGAACTTCGATCACTTGGAGTCTTGTAAAGATTACAACATAATTCATGAATATTTTTGCACATCTTGGTATTATGCCCTACTTTTTAACCAGCTTCACAGGTACAATTGTAAACGAGAAAATACATTAAATATATCAGAACAGCTAATGAATAATGACACTTCTCAGCTATGCACACACAAAAAACAGTTGCAGTGATAAGAGTAATGCAGATGAGTTGACAGATCAAAATTGCATTTATGGTTTTATGCCAAGATCTATGATTTCCCTATTTCTATGTCATTTTCAGTTTCATCAGCAAATATAAGCTCCTTTGTCATCTCTAGAGTACTTCTACTGATACTCATAATATAACATATTGTATTCCAGTATACTTAAAGGAAAACTACAACAACTGATCTTGGAAATCTTGATTAATCCCTATGTAAACCCTGAACTTTGAGTGCATTTTAAAGATACACTGTTCTCCAGTCTAGTGCTTATTGTGGTGATCCACTCAAACAGCTCTGACTGCTGAGACTCATCACTTCCCCGACAATTCCTCGCCAAAGTGCTCCTGGTGGCATAGGATCCAATTCTGCAGTTCTTGGGTAAAATAATAATAATAATAATAAAATAATAATAATTTAAAAATCGATTAATATCCAGAGGAACTTGGTCTGTGTAATGATTACAGGATTATCTCTTAGTTTGTGACAAAAGAGGGGATGTCCTAGAGAGGAAATCATAGAATGGTTTGTGTTGGAAGGGACCTTAAAGATCATCTAGTTCCAACCCCTCTGCCATGGGCAGGGACACCTCCCAACATACCAGGTTGCCCAAAACCCCATCCAGCCTGGCCTTGAACACTTCCAGGGATGGGCATCCACAGCTTCTCTGGGCAACCCGTGCCTGTGCCTCACCACCCTCTGAGTAAAGAATTTATTCTCAATATCTAATTACCCTTTTTTTAGTTTAGAACCATCACTCCTTGTCCTATCACTACACTCCCTGACAAAGAGTCCCTCCCCAGCTTTTCTGTAAGTCCCCTTCAGGTACTTGAAGGCCAGTATAAGGTCTCCCCAGAGCCTTTTCTTCTCGAGGCTGAACAACCCCAGTTCCCTCAGCCTTTCTTCATAGGAGAGGTGCTCTAGCCATCTGGTCATCTTTCTGGCCCTCCTCTGGACTCATTCTAATATATCTATGTCCTTCTTGTGCTGGGGGTCCAAAAGCTGAACACAGTGCTCCACGTGGGAGTACTCCAAGGGAATAAGAAATGCTGAAATTGTAAAGAAAACCCCCTACTGCAGTGTTGTAACTCCACAGAGAGAGGAGAAAGGGAATCCTTATTTCTTTCAGAAGCCAGAGCTGCATCCATCTGCAAGATAGAAAAAGAGATATTTGGAAAGCAAGGGCGAAGTAACTTGGGGGAAAAAAATAAAAAATAAAACTGTCTGTAAAAGTAAGACCTGAATGTCAGTTTTGTTAATAAAACAAAGAATAGTTACTCATGAGAAGTCTTGCTTCCCAGCCTTTTACTGTGAGAAAGTGCTCATAACAGTGTTTGCAAAAATTGATACTGCTCTTTCCCTGTTTCTCTCTTTGAACAGAGTTTTCATTTCACAAACCAAGCACGATGCAACTTCTATTATGATCAGTGACAAACTCCTACTGATATAGTTGAGAACGTGTCAGTCTCACTTACAGACCAGAAAATACTTTCATATTCTTTACTAAGTTGCATTCTTCTTATTATTATATTTATCAACTAATATCCATAATGGTAAAAACTGTACTGATGTCAATGGTCTTTTTCACCCATGGAGCTTTCAGAACATTTAGAAACTTCATTGATTAATTATAAATATGTGTATGATTAAATCTCTTCACGAGCCTCTCACTGACACCTTATAGGAAACCTTTCTCAATCCCAGAACAAAGTAATATGGTTGATGGCACTGAACATTTAGCCAAGTTATTAAAACAAACAAACAAACAAACAACTTCTTTTTATCTTCTAGAACTTCAGTTCTCTGCATTTTATTCTAATCCATACTTTCTTAGGCCTCTGCTTTTCCAGCTTCTGGTAAAATCTCCTGATGAAGAGTTAAATGTTGAAAATAATTTTAGAACCCAGTGAATCTCCATACGGATAAATTCAGTACTTAATCACATTTTCTTACCTCTGTCTGTAGGTAGTAACCCCCAAATACTTGAAATAATTCGTTCATTCTGACCACTGGAAACTTTGTATCTGATTGTCGTCAATTTTGAGTGACATAAGACTGTGTTCATATATATGGTAGTATAATTTACTAATATTTCATACCGGTTTTGTAAGACTCCTGCAATGAACAGGTTAGCTCAGATGAAGCAACTAAACACAGTAAATGGTGATTACCAAGGCAATATTAGAAAATCTTAAAGAATCACTTAACAAATACAACATAACCAGATGTGTGCATTAAATACTACCCCCCTTTCAGATGGCCACTACAAGCTTGTGTGGCACTTGAGACAAGCTATGATGAAAGACACTTTAAATGACTCAGGAGACGATAAAACATCAAATGGCTTGGTACTGTCTTTTTGCAGGGAAAAGTCACCCTTCTCTTTGCAGAAATAAAGTCTTTGTTCTAGAATACTGCATTTACTGCTGCTAAAATACAGGTTAATTGATTGCCAATTGGCTGAGACATGGAGAAAAACACAAACATTTGTGTTCAATTGGTCATGAAATATCTAGATTAACATTTACAGAGCTGTTAGCTAACTCAAGTTAATTGGCAATCAATTCACTGTAAAAGAGGAGCAAAAAGTCCAGATCCATGGACTTGGCTAACAGTTCTTAGTTGTCTTCTTAAGCGTATTGCCAATTAAACTTTCCTAGGTACATTTTCAAGCTAACACCTATTTGAGGAAAATGGATACTAAAATGTGACTCATTTTCTCTTTCTTTTTTTATTAGTTTTATACAAAGCCTGTTTGGGGACATTCATTTGAATACCTATGATATAAATTTTGCTGGAATGGCCTCAGCAAGGCTAGATGAAACCATGGTCTAGGTGAGTAGGTGAGTGCATCCTGCAGCAAGCGGTGCCTCAGAGCAGGGTGTCACCTTTCCCCACTCACCTACTCACACCCCTCGCAAGACATCTCTGGTGGATGGCTCTCATGTATATCTGCACGTACATTTGCCCTTAGAAGCTGGATGGCTTATTTAAAAAGCAATTTGTAGCAAAATTATTATTAATAATAGTAATGATAATGTAAACATATGCTTTGAAGCTGCAATAATTGAGTCCATTGTAAATAAGTAAATGACATTAACAAATTTCATAAACTGAAGAAAAGTCACACCAGCTTCTTGTTCTGAATACTGCCTGTTTAAAACCATGGAGCAGCTACTTGAGACAGATTTCCTCACACATGCTTTTCAATCTAAACAACCTAAAAACAGGATAGGGTATGTTGTACAGATTTTGACCACAAGCTGGCCTGCATATGCCACTGTAATTTATACAGTTGATTACCTTCCACTCTCTCAAGGATATTAACTGGCATGAACCTTCATTTTTTGTCATTTCCAGTAATTAATTCCCTGTAAAGAGTGACTGAAAACACTAAACAAAAGCATTTAATCAGAAATTATTAGAGCTGGCTTGTCAGTTGTCTGTTAATCACCATTCATTTTTGTACAAGGAGTGAAAATTTTATTAAACCTTATACTTAATTAAAACATATTGTTTCCGTAGCAGATTGGAAAGTACTGTCATCTGTTTAGACTTGTATCCTAAGATTCATTAAGAATTCATGTTTCCTGCAACATGCAGGCATTTAGAAATTCATTCTGTTGGGATCTGTAGGGAGGTACAAAGGGTGATGGTTGTAGCACAGTGAAGTATTCTTTTATTGAAGGCCTTCCAAAACCTCACCATAATGCAGACTGACAACGCAGTGAAGGAATACTAATGAAAGTGAATGGGCTGAAAACTAGAAAGTGAAGAATAGTGAGGAAAAAAATTGCTTCACAGATTTTAGAATTCCTTACAGTCTGATCTTGTGAGTGATATAAGCACTAGAATTTTGTACAATCATTCCTGCTTGAGTCTTTATTACAACACTTATATATGTGTAAAAAAAAAATGTATATTTGGCACATCTAAAGAAGTGACTACAGCAGTTTGTTCAAAGTTAATTAAACCAGATTGCTTTGGTGTAACATTCCGCCAAAGAGTCAGAAGGGAAAATGCAGAAAAAATGACAATGACTGATTACTGTTTACTGTTAGAGCAAGGTGCAAAGACTTGCAAAACACTGCCTGTTTTCAATGTCTGTTTACATACATAGGCGTCCTGCTGCATCATCATTATGTAGGAACATGTAAGAGGTGTGTATCTCATTACTTTTCTTTCTGGGCAGAATGTTCTATGGGCTCCAAGTATTTGCCAGAATGTAAAAGACACTACTGTATCCAGGAGGATGACTGAGCCGCAGTCAGCAATTTGGCCAAAGCTGAGATTGAATTGTCTTGTTAGACTAAGTGGAAAAATAAGGGAATCTCATCGCTATACATTGTAAGACCTTGTTGTTATCTAGCTTGCTATTTATTATCCCATCCCTGCCTGTTCCTTGGCCCAGACTTTACCTTTGGCTCTGTGGATTTCTTAACTCTTCACCACTTTCTTCGCCATTTTTGCACCACAAACTGTAGTTTGGTGTATCCTTTGGCTTTCTTGGTTTCTGTCTTTTGCCTCTGTCCCTGACACCAACAATTTGCTAACAGCATTCACACCCCAGGTGTATTGTTGCTGTGATGACATTAAAGGGATTGTACCATGAACATACGGTCAGATGCAGCAGTAACAGGTGAGGTGCTTCACCAACAGACAGAAGCAGATGTAGGTAAAAAGGCATTAACATTTTATATTATTGCTATTTAACATTAATAACTATTGATTATGTAAGTAACATAGCTGATCCTAAGAAAGAATCACAGCTTTACTATTAATCATTTGCAGTCCAGGAAGACAAATGGCAGGCAAAGTGTAGGGGGAGAGGGATGAATATATTTTTTTAAAAACAAATGCCATTTATTTTCATTGGCCCTCTGCCTAACCATTATTAACTTGCAATAGTTTGTAGGCATCCAAGTTGAATCTTCCTGCTGTTACTGGAAAATTTTTCTTGGCTCAGATATGAAAATAATTTCCTTTTAAATTCAACATAATGTTATTACAACATCCATACTGATAGTCTAATGGTCAAAGGGTCAAAGCTAGAAAAGAGAAATCTCAGACAATCATATCAATGTGTATTGATACCTGAAGGGAGGGTGCAAAGAGGACAGAGCCAGCCTCTTTTCAATAGTGTCCAGTAACAGGACAAGGGGCAATGGTCACAAGCTGATATACAGTAGGTTCCATCTAAACATCAGGAAAAACTTTTTCACTGTGAGGGTGACTGAACATTGGCACAAGTTGCCCAGAAAGATTGTGAAGTCTCTCTACTTTGAGATATACCAAAACCATCTGGACATGGTCCTCTAGGTCGCCTTGCTTGAGCAGAAGGTTTGGACCAAATGACCTCCAGAGGTCCCTTCCAAACTCAACCATTCTATGATTCTGTGAAATTTGATGATTGTCTGTTGGAGTACCTCACAGAGCCATCATTACTGTGTGATGCTGAGTTTATATCTGTGACTAGCCTTGTCTAGGGATACCCAAATCTGCCTCTTACCCAGTCATATCACAGGCATGTTTATTATTCCATGCCAGTCACACTTGTTTATTCCTGACATAGTCATGGTACTTATGACTCCTCATGCTGCTGTGACATATGACCCTTACGCCAAAATTCTTTTGTATTACGCAAGGGTATCACTACAGAAGGAGAATTATGTGAGGTCATGACTAGAGTCCGATCCTGCCTCATCTCCAGCTGTACAAGCAGAAAACACTTGAGTGGATTAATATATAAGTGGCTTTTAGAGGCAACTGCCCCCTTGTTCTGACATTGCTAGGTGAACAGAAGGATTGGTGTTGCTAGATGGCCCCAATCTGTTCAATAACCATCTACATCAGCTTATAACACAGGATAACCTTGGCCAGGAGCATCCAGTGGAACCTGACTGCCTTTTCCACATACACAGGCATATTACTTTTTAATTTTAGGCTTGTACATTGACAGCTACCACACTTGGTCATAGTTGGCAGCTGATCTCATCTCCCCTTCAACAACCAAAAGAACCAGTCACAGCAACAAAGTCAGTTCTAACAGGAAACTGTGCAAGCCACAGTTGTTCTGCTAAAACAGAAGACACAGTGAGAAAGAAAATGGTGATATGAGAAGGTTTATAGGGTGGACTTTACTTCTAGTTATCTAATGGACTACTCTGGTAGAATGGAGTTGCTGGAGGAGATTTTTCACTTCCTGATTTGTTTCCTGATTTTGTAGCTTTATAATTTTAATACCATTTGTAGCAAAATCTCTAGACTACCACATATATGAGTGCTTATTGAACTTATATGGTCCTGTTGGATCTAGAAGAACTGATAATTCATGTAACGAACTTAACAGGAATGTGCCTCCTACACAGCTGATGAGCTGAATGAGGTCCCTTTTCTGTTTAGGCGCCTTTATAGGTGGTACATCAAGTGATGATTCTGGTAATTCAAGGACTGAAACCAGGAAAATGTCTTCTAAAAACTACTGCATTTTTCACGTGGATGAATTCTTTGTTCTTTTACCCTATATCTATACTTCTCAAAAAGAAAATTCAAACCATATCACATTGTCAGGTTTTCCCTCCAACTCCCTACACTTTGCTGTTGTCCCTGTTATCAGTGTTTTTACCTTGCTAGCTTCTGGGTTGCCAAGCTGGAATGAGAGAGAGGATCTCATCTTGGGACTCACCTATCCTGACTTTAGAAATTAATACTATAATGAAAGGATGTATTAAAATAATGAGAGCAAGCTTGGCTTTCAGAAAAGTCAGTGAGCTGAAGCCCAGTAGTTCCATCCCTTTACTTGGAATCAGTGAAGTCCAGAAAATGTGATAATGGTTATCTGTTGTATAAAGGAAAAACACCTATGAGAAAGAGTCTTGCCAGACCTGCCTCGGATACCTCCAGAGGACTGAGCAAAACCTATGAAATTAAATGTTAGAAAAATGCCAAGGGCATAGTGTAGGTCTGCCTTACCAGTGTTAGCTTCATAAGCCATTGGGGTTTGAGAGAGACCTGAGATTTGACTGGAACCTTCCTGTCTTGTGACATTTAAAAAGAAAGATTATATCTCTGGATCCTGCTCTCCCAAGGAAATAAATTACTGACCATCTGCAGGAAAGCTCAGAAGGTGAGTGAGAATAACATGACTGTATGCTACAGAGGATCAAGTGAACACAGTGAAAGGAATATTGACGGAGTAACAGTGCGCAAAGGTAATGTCTTGGAAAATTCCTTTTATCACAGGTTTAGGGATCAGTCCTGCAAAGACTTTAAGAACTAATAACACATAATATCACTATCTAAATTTCTGTCTAGACTTGGAGACTGAGGTCAGTTTGTCCTAGATTATGCAGATTTCAGGGTGATTAGATGAAGTCCCTAGTCTTTTTTTTTTTTTCCTTTTTTTTTTTTTTTTGTGTGATGTTAATGAAAAGGGTTCATTAGCATGCAATTAATTCAGTAAACTTCTGTTCAGGTGCAAATGTAAAGACATAGGGCAAAGAAGTGCTTGGTCCTTAACAGCAACAGCAAAAAGCTTATTCCTCAGAAGAATTCACTACTTCTTAAACTGTTAAAGTCAAAGATTAGTAAAAGGAGGTCTCTTTATCTTGAGTGCTCAATGACAAAATATCTTGTTAATATAATTTCATTTACATTGTCGGATCTTGAGCCTTTCCAGACTGTTAAAATCAGCAACGTGAAAATGAGAGGGAGGAGGTTTCAATGATTTACTCTTCTCTCCAATACCAAGAGGAGTCAGTCAAACTAATTTTAAGGTAATCAATGTACTTTTGAACCACCGCAGAACACGTAGCCAGTCTGGAAGAAATCAAGACTTAAAGAGAACTTCTCCAGTAGGTGTTAAAGTGTTCCAATCTTCTCAACAGAAGTTTCTTGCGAATGAAAACGCCCCTTGGAGATAAGTATAGAGAGAAACAATGCAGCTCTAAGAGGTGTAAACGGCTCTATTCATCTTGGTGGGTTCTCATCCTCCTTGCCTGTGGCCAGGGTCTTAAGATCTGCGATACCATCAGCCTATTGTTAGCGACTAGCACTGTGGGGCATGTTGTTTACGCCGTATACCTATGTATAGCTACAGATAACACCTACATCATATATGTCATTACAGTAAAAACAGAGGACTCAAATAATTTTAGTGTACCGAAGACCCCAGGCACTACAGTCTCAGCCCTCAACCTCTAGAAAACACTCAAGGTGCAGTGCTCCTGTCCTTGCCTTCTTCACCTGCCTCTACCTGAAAAGGTCGCTGGAACCTCTGAGGTCAGACTTGGAGAAAAGAGAGGACTTGACCCTGAGTGGCAAAGGAATTCCTAACCTTTTGTTTCCAACCAGAGAAATAGATGCAAGAAGTCTCCATCTCACTGCTGATCCAACTTTCCTTGGGGAGTAGAATAGAATAGAATAGAATAGAATAAAATAGAATAGAATAGAATGGAATAGAATAGAACAGAACAGAACAGAACAAAACAGAACAGGAATTTAATTTTGTTGAGTTGAGTTGAGTTGAGTTGAGTTGAGTTGAGTTGAGTTGAGTTGAGTTGAGCTGAGTTGAATTGAGTTGAATTGAGTTGGGAGGAACCTACAAAGATCATCAAGTCTAACAGCCTGAACACTTCTAACCATTTCTTCTGCTAACCAAAAGTTAAAGCATATTACTGAGGGCATTATCCGAATGCCTTTTGAACACTGACAGGCATGGGGCATCAATTACCTCTCTAGGAAGCATGTTCCAGTGTTTGACCACCCTCATGATAAAGACATTTTTCCTAATTCACCCTGTCATCAGTTACCAGGGAGCAGAGACCAGCAACTCTGTCTCTGCTTCCCCTCCTCAGGAAGTTGCAGAGAGTGACAAGGTCACCTCTCAGCATTCTTTTCTCTGAATTAGATAAACCAAATGTCCTAAGCCTTTCCTCACAGGACATACCTTCCTGTGCTTTTAGCAGTTTTGTTATCCTCTTCTGGATGCATTCAAGTATCTTAACATCCTTTTTATATTGTGGAGCCCAGAACTGCACACAGTATTCAAGGTGAGACTGCACTGCAAGAGACAGTTGGAGAAGCACGATCTTTATTGTCCTTGTTTTCATGAGACAGGATAGATGCCTCACCCTCTCACCCCCCATCCTCTTCTCATTCCTAGCATGTATTTGACCTTGAAGGTATTTCACAGTTTTTCTTTTCCATGACATCCTCCCATTGTCCTATCTCCTCCCTTTGTCACTTGAACTCTTTCTGCTTGGGAAATGAGACAGAATTCCACCCAAATATCCTCTGCCTTTCAGCCTCTGTCTGTTTGCTTCTCCCCAGAAAATAGATCCACATCTTTTTATTTTCTGGAAAATAATTTGGGTACTATTTACTACTACTACTACTACTACCACCATCACCACCACTACTACTACCACCGCTACTACTACTTCATCTTTTCTGATGATGCTCACAATTTCTCCTGTGCTCATCATATTGACATGACTCAAGTAGGGTCTCAATCAGTGACAACTGCATAGCACAACATCCTACCTAAGTGATGCAAAAGTAAGAAAACCACATGCTTTCCCGGCCACTCAATGAATATGCGGAGTTTCTGGTACTGGATTCATGATTTAGGCTTGTCATTAGGCTACTGTCATTTAGGCTGTCTTCTTTTAGTAATAATTCCAGTATCTGTGGTTGTTGACTTTTCATTCAGTTCAGGAATATCTTTATGGCTGAATGTTCCAGTCAATGCAGAAAAATGATCAGTTCATGTCACTGAAGGGGGTGGGAGGACCGTGTGTTCTTCCTTTCTCCTAAAGATAAGGGGATCATAACATAAAGTTCAGAAACCTTTTTCTGTGATCTGTAACCAAATCATGCTTTGTTCTGCAATTGCTTGTTGACCACCACTAGGCATTTTCACTGCTAAAGTCAAGTGAATGAGTATTTATACCACTGTTATTATCTGAAATAACAGAGTACTTGAAATGCCATTGGTGGCTCCTAGCTTCTCTGCAAAGTTGATTGGGCCATAGCTAATACTGTCAAGAAGTGATGATTTTTAAATTTTCACTGTTTTAACCTGATGTATACTTTCAGTTATCTTCACCTTGGGATGTGTCCGGGCTGCTGGCAAAGAGCAAGCAGAGAAATTATATGTTTGCAGATTCTGAAAGCTCATTTACAGGAATATTATATATATTTTGGGAGGGCTGTTGTGCTGTCAGAATAATAACATCAGTTATTATCATAACTAACATTGCTTCCACACTAATTGTGGCAATCCTGATCCTAATGTTTCTAAATTATACTAACCACCATTAATTTAAGACCCTGAAATTATATTAATAGTTTCATATAGGTTATTTTCCCAATTTCTGTTATAAATCCATTAATTCAAGGCTTGTGCATTTGTCTTCTCAGTCATATGTATAACACACGTTGGCCTATTTCTGTCCTCATTTCAAAAGCCACATGACACATTTTCAGCAAAAATATATTGGAAAACGATGTCCTTTGGCCTCTTAACACTGTAACACTTGTTACTATTGCTGCCTTGATGTACTTAAAGTTATTGTGGGAACCTGGAAAGGAAAGATGTCACCTATTTCTGACTTCTGGTCAGTAGAAACCTTTATATATATATATAATAAAAATGGTTGGATTATATTCTTTCAACCCTTTCACCTGCATTTACAGTAGATCTCTGAATGTGAAGGTCACACATTTATTTTAGGCATTTTAACTGTTAGCCAAATAGCTGTGCTGGAATTTAATCATTAGATACTCAAAGCCAGGAAAAATGACCAATGATAACATGCTATTAAATGTTAAAAAGAAAGAAAGGAAGAAAATAAATCCCTGCATATCTGTTCAGTACTTATAGAAATTTCATTTAAAAAATTCAATTAGTTCCCTGCACATGTCACGTGGAACACATCAGTTTCATTGCTTCAAGTACAATTAAGCTGAAAGACCACAGAGCATTTAGAAAGGAAGCAAGGTCGTGGCTCCTGAATGGCAGTAGTATTACCACAGGCAGTGTGCTTAGGGAGGTGACTCCTATCTCACCAAAAGAGCTTTGTCTAGGCAGTGACAGTGCATAAGCGCTAGGCACTAAATGAGACTTCAGTAGCTAAGGCTAGCCATGCTTTTGATCTGCAAGACAATTAAAAATATATGAATTTCCAGAATCTTAGGTGTGTAAGTTTTTTGTTTCGTTTTTGTTTTTCCCCAAAGAGAAGTGTCACAATGCAGAAATAATTAATAATGTATTTTGCTGGTGGTATCTTTACTCAGAATTGCTTTCCTTGGTGTTATCTTTTTTTTTAATTTATTTTTTTATTCAAGATAAGATACACTTTGAATAATCCATAATTCTGCCCTAGAACAAATTGAGATTTATACCAGAAACAACAAGTAATATTTTAAAAGGTAAATTAAATCACATCATTCTTCTTGTGTAAAACTCCTTATTTAAAATACCCCTGCTCATTTCAGCAGTATGAAACACAATTAAGTCCGAAGACTTTATTTTTATTTATGTAACTGTAGAAATATTACAGAGAGACTGAAGCAAAATCCAAATGAGACTTTTTTTAAGAAAAAAAAAGTCATTGCTAACTTGCTTACTTACATTCCCAACAATAAGACTTGGAAAACTAGTACTAAACCACCTTCTATATGTGTAAAGCAAACATTTTAGATGAACACAGATGACCTTTCTAAAATAATGTCTTCTTAATGTGTACATATTAGAAGGGCATGTGCATGATAGGTTTCCTTATCTCTTCATGCTTCCTCACTTAGCCCCATAATATTGTGATGTAAACACTGTTGATCAGAGGTGCCAGCCCCAATATTCTGACCGTTAGTGAAGATTTTTCTTGAGCCCAGTTTATTATCCTTCACCTTAGCAGGAGATGCTATATCAATGTGAACTATAAAACAAATGAAACATTTACTTGTACCATGAGCTGCTCCTTCATGAGGCATGCAAAAACAACCTAAGAAAGCTTATTTTATTTTTTAGTATATGAGAAATACCAGTTCCTCATTTCATTGTCTTTTCTGAAGGATCATGGTCAAAGACTTCAGAAGGACAAAATTGTGGTGCTCCATGAAACTCACAAGTTTACCACGAGTAGAAAAGAAAAATCATGCAGGGGCAAACTTATTCTTTGAGAATAAGTAGGAACTTTACAATGGCATTTATTGGGCAAGAGTAAAGATTGTGTTTTGTTTGCTTTGCCACATGCCTGCATTAGGGTGAGAATTTATGACTTCTTTAAGAACATTTTTTGCTGGATGCAAAAACAACAATGGCTATTATAATAGTAAATGAAAGAAAAAGATTTTTGAATAAAAAAGCCAAATGTTGTTTAAGGTGATTTGCCGAAGATTGTTAAAAATAAGCTTGTCACTGCCTCTTAATTAAAAAATACAAAAGTGCAAGGGAAGATTCTTAAAGGCTTTTCTTCCCCTTTTTAACAGGTTCAGAACAAATGAAAGAATATAACATAAAGACCATAATTTAAAAACCATCATACAAATACAATACACTACAGTATATACAATATATCTACATGTTTTCATCAGAAGAGAAGTTGGAAAATGGTTTAACTATTTCATTCCAAATTTGGATTTAGACAGACTCGAAGACAAAGATCATTTCCTCCTTGCAATTTCTAGGTATAAATCTCATTCCTGGGTAATACTACCAAGAACTACATACTCAAGGGATTGTAATGATTATGATGTGAAGATTGTGGTGAGTCTACAGTACCCCAGTCTACAAAGTGATTGCCACAGAAAACCACCACATTTCATGCACTGATTTCTTTGATATACCCACTAGGAAAATAAATAAATAAATAAATCACATTTCTTACGTCTTGATTCTAAATGTGCAGAGAATTTATACTGCTTTGAAACAGTCTCAAAGGAACTGTAAAGGTAATTTTTAGTGTGAGTAACTAACTTAGGAAGAATACTGTAACTTTTATTTCCTCTTTCCCCATAGTATTATCATGGTTTATTGTGTGATCTTTCCAAATCTGATGATATTCAAAGGCTGGACATCTTCCACTGCATCTAGCTAAGTCAACTTAATCTCTATAAAAACTTCTTTGTTCTTGATGCATGTTTGTTGGAAACCATAGGTTATTCTCTTTTGTAAGAAGAAGTTGATATTATGGTGACTCTGAAAGCATAAATATTTATTTTTTTCAAATGATTTTCTTGTGAGTCACATTAGTCACGGTGCTATGTTCTTACTCCATCTTTGGTCATGAATGAATCATTGTCTAGTGAAGGAACTCTATGATGAAGATCACTATCCTGCTGCCTTCCTAATATTTCTGTATGAAGGGGAAGGACAACTGCTCTTCTGTAGTTTGAGTGTCTTTCCTTGGTAACTAGAGACTCTGCAGTAAAAGCAAGTTGAAATGAAAAATGTAGGAAATGTGCACTTATTTGTATTAGCCTTATAGATCAATTGTCTAGCTAATATTTGTGCCTGTAGTGCTAAAAAATAAATAAATAAATAAATAAATAAATTGCAAGTGACACCAACCTTCCCTTTCTTCACAAACAAAAGCACTTATCTACTTAACTGTGTCAGTGAAATGTATTTTTTTTTAACTCAGATTCTGTGTTTTTTCTCCTGCATTCAAAAATTATGCAAACTTGTTTCTACTGCAATTCCATACCCAGACTTAATAACTGTAATAAATTTTCAGTTAGACATAGATGAGACTGTATTAAAACAAAAGAACTAACATTTTGAACTTTCCAACATGATATAGCCAGTAGAGTACAACTATTGTGCAAATTACAAACTGACCAAAAGTATTGTACAAACTGTATTATTGTACAAACTGACCAAAAGTACAAACTGACTCAAAGTATTACAAGACTGCGTTACTTTTATTTCTTATTCCACTTGCATCTGGACACCTGGGATTTAATACATAAATAAATAAAATTTCTAAAAATCTTTAGGTTTTTTTTTTTTTTTAAATTTACAGTTGCAATAAAATCCCTCTTATGAGAGTATTGTCATTATCTCTAAAAACAGAACTTGGTCTGTTAGTTACATTTAACTTCATTCCAAACAACTAATATTCCTTTCTTTTTTTAGATACTGTCAAGTAATAATGCCCACATCTTTATATTATTCTTTACCTGTCTTTTCGTTACATATAGAGACAAAAGACTTTGTTGTATATTTTCCTACAAAATGTGATCAATACTTTTAAATGCAGTCTGTTACTCGGTTCACATTAACTACTTTTTTTTTTTTTTTTTTTCCAAATAAAATTATTTGAAAATAGTCACTGGTACTTGACAGAGACCATGAAGCCACTGTAAATCTCATCTCTTTGACCCAATCTAATAGCAAGACAAAGTCAGAGTGACCATTTTTTCTGGTGTATTTGTTTTTGTCTACTTCCACCATGTCATTTAGTCTCATTATGATTACATCTATGCCTAATTTTCATATTCCCTCTCATCTGTATTCTCAGAAGGCTTGACCCTTGCTCTGCTAGATACTAAGGTTGTTTTTGCTTGTTTGCTTATTTCTTTGTTTTCGAGGAACTAGAAAAGAATTCTATTGTTTGCATGGAAGTGTGATCATCATGTTGGTTACCTGCATATCTTAAATTCTTTACCCACTGATGGGGATAACTAAGCTGAGGCTTTCTCTTTCTTTTTCTTCCTTTCTTCCTTCCTTCCTTCCTTCCTTCCTTCCTTCCTTCCTTCCTTCCTTCCTTCCTTCCTTCCTTCCTTCCTTCCTTCCTTTCTCTCTTTTTTTCTCTCTCTCTCTCTTTCTTTCTCTCTTTCTCTCTTTCTCTCTCTCTTTCTCTCTTTCTCTCTTTCTCTCTCTCTTTCTCTCTCTCTTTCTCTCTTTTTCTTTTTTTTTTTTTTTTTCCTGTAATTCTGGAAGTTTCTTCTTGTCTGAGGTTGAGAAATTGTATGGAATGATAATTGCATCACCAAGACTTCTTTGATATATTCATAATCATTCTCCTTTAGGAGATGATGACAACAATGTGTCTAGCCAGCCTTTATATACCTGTTCACAACCAGCAGCCAAACAATTTGCAAGCAGATCAACTCAGACATCTAGAACTGATCTGGGGAAAGAAAGATACCTCATATAGCTTCAATATATATTGCTTGATCTGCTACTGAAATCTGGATTCCCTTCTTAGATCTTCCCTATGTCTACCTAACAAACTGAATTACCTACCCCAAATCACCATCATGCCTTGATGAAAGAACTTACTAGTTGGTGATAGACCTTTAAACTCATTGCATAGAGAAGCATAAATAGTTCATAATGAGAGTTATTTCTAATGCCAAAGATTAACACTTAGCAGAGCGTCTGCCAGTATTGCAGATATTACAAATTCTGTAAAATTTACAAATCACCCATGGCTTCAAATAAAAAAAAAAATCTGTAAATAAAATACTTAAACATTTTTTCTTCCCAATAAGCACTGGAGAAAGCAAATATGTTTTCTTATTCAGACAACAGAACCATTTTGTGTTCTGTATTTTCTACATTTGTTACTGTTTAGATCCATTCATCTCTGATTGAAAAAAACACAAAATACTTTTTTTCTCCCTGATCATGACAAGAGTCTTCAAATAAAACCGAGTTTTAAGAAACAGTTAGTGAGTACACTGTTTATAGTCTTGAATATGCAGTAGAGTTTTAAATTCTTTGTAATGCCAAAGCAAAAGAAATACACTGTAGTTGGGTTCTGGTCCCACTTATTTTTGAAAAGCTTTGTGTGTTCTTTACAGAAAAAAAATGCATATTCTCTTTTACATAGAGTGAAGATCATATTTTTCAATACCATGTTCTTTGGTGCCACTATAGAATAAGAATTTTATATTTTGTGTCTGTAGTTCCCAGTCTTACAGTTGAGCAGGAAATGAAGCAGTTCTGACACTCACACAGTACTCACCAAAAGTACAGGAAACCCACGTAACCACATACTCAGAGTACAAGTGAGAATGAACAGAAAATATTTTCAATGGTGATACAGAGCTGTAAATTATATTGTACTCCAGAATTTAATCGGTCAATATGTCGATATTTATCAAGTAATATGTCAATATGCTCACTACAATTTATTCGTGAAACAATACTGTGTGAAAGTATTCAGAATGTAATGGAACAGATATAAAGTATCCAAGCAGTAAACTTTTTGAGAAAGGAGACACAGAATGGGTAAGCAAGTTGTTGAATGACATCTTCAAAACATATACAACTTATGACAATCACAGTTTAGTCTTCCTTGAGCCTGTCTTATCTGAGGCTCGTCTGATCTAGCCTTATCCATTGAGCAGCACAGTAACCCACAATGTTTTAGGTATATTAGACTTCCATGTAGGAGTAATTAGTGTAATGTTGGCTGTTCTCATGTTCAAAGAAACTGCAGTACTTCTGGACACCTGGACAACGCATAGCTGCAACGAAGCCAGTGACCTGTCCCTGGCATATGACAGGGTTCTGCTTTCACAACAATGCAGCATCAGTTTCAGGAGAGTTTTATAAACCATAAACACGTGCCCTCAAGTCTAATCCATCTTGTCCTGTAAGCCAAGATTTTTTAAGATATTTATTTTACATTAATAACAGCATTCTGTTATCTCATACATAAGACATTTCTGCATTGTGAATTTAGCCCTCTGGAAAGGGGACTGTCTTGTCTTGCTGAGTGTCAAAACAAACATATAGCTTTTGAGAGGACAATGAAATGTGTTTTGCTGGCAGAGTCATCCACATAGTCATCAGCTCTTCTGTGAATGTTCTCCTCTGTATCCTGTGAGTACTGAGTCAGGAAAATGTCACTTCAGTGGTGTTTACATCCTTTCATACTTGTTTTCCAAAAAAATAATATTCAGGGGATCAAGTTCTGTAAAATGCCATGTTTAGAAAGAAAATAAAATAAAAAGAAAAAAATAAGTTCAAATGTTTGCCTAAGCATTCTAAACATTTATTATTTCTATTCATTTATAAACTTTGATTTTTGATGCATGGTTAAACAAATCATTCCATCAAGAAACATTCTTTAACACGTGAGTTGTATAAATAACCAACAACATATAAATTGTGAAATGGGAATATTGATAAGCATAACAGAATGTTGATGAATTAGGCTTGGAATACTTTTCTAATAATTAAAAATAATAAAAACAAACTTTCTCAATCAACAAATGAATATTCTTAAAAAGTTAAAATTAATGAATTTTTCACTAAAAACTTTTGATATTTGTTGAACTTCACTCACAGATCAAAAGATTACTTTCCAGTTTGCATCACTTTCACTGACCACAACAACTGCTTCTGAGACTTATCCAGGTGTGACAGATGAAAATCGGCTATGTTAGGATCAGTCAAATGAAAGAGACACTACACTGCTATTTAGAAGATTATACATAAGGAGACATACTGTCTATCTAGGCTGAGCTACACATAAACTGTTTCTATAAAAATGCTAGTTGCGTTAAACACCTTTCATTGCACCAGTATTAATCATTAGGTTAAAAAAAAATGTCTTTCTCAGAGTAACTTGTAGTTTAATTGAAACTTATAATGAGTTTAGATGTACTGCAGGATAGTTCAACAGTATGAATTTGATTTGGATCAGACCTGGACTCTTTTGTCAAAGTGGTGAAAACACTGTAGTTTTTGAAGACTTTAAATTTTACGCTTGCAAAACCTAAGCCAATAAAGAGTTGAAACACCATGGACAATGATACCTGATCCAGCACAAAACTTGTCAATACAACAATAACCTGTCAACTCTTTAAAACAAATTTGAACAGCCAAGGCAAATTTATTCCACATCAGCATTCTGTATCACTCAGCTAATGTGGTTTCAGTTTGTCCATTCAAGTTCTGAAGCTGTATTTTCAGTTTTTAAATCATGGATTCTCTATTTTACATTGATTTAGTTGTAACATTTACATTCACATCTTAAGTTACTTTGACATGATTTTTGTGTACAGATAATACTAAAAAAGTGTTTTCTGACAGTATGTGTGTGTCCAAATTTTATAGCAGAACCTGCATCCTTGATGTGATTCAGAGTCCATTCCTGGTTCAGAGCCTTATATTAACCACAAATGTCAGCAGATGTGACACTGGAAAGTTATAAGAACCAGGCAAGAAATACTTCCCCTGAATGATGCCTCAGCATCAGCAATGAGTGTCTCAAGCATCTCAAAAAACAGAGACAACATGGCTGCATTTGGTCACCTCTCTTCTGGACTTTCATTGCTGCTCGGTTCAGGGATGACTTTGAGCAAGTCAGGCATGCAGTTCTCTGTGATCACAGTTGATTTCTTTCATTGGGCCAATCAATTCTTCATGCTACAATATTGTAGCTTCTGCACCCAACTCAACAGAGTGCACATCATTCTTTTTTTTTTTTTCCTTGTAACATATTTTACTTCAGAAAAGTAAGTCTTCAATATTAGACCTTGTAATTAGTTACAGTAGTGTAAACTTCTGTCTGAACCCATGCTGCTTAGTTTAAAACCATGCTTGGTACTCTCTTTCTACAGTCCAGCTCTCCTTTAACTACTTGAAGTGTTGTTAACGATAATTTCTGGGAGAGGTTTTTATTCTAATAAATATTCTGAATATAAATATCCAAGTATTCAATTACTATATGACAAAATAGGATGAAGCAAATCAAAATATACTTAACCTAACAACAAGAAGTTACAAATACACAGGGAGTAAATCAGTTATGTTCTCTAGGCAAAATAAACAGACTCTTAAGAGGTGTGTAAAGAAAAAGTAAACATACAAGCACAAACCAGTTTTATTTGAAAAGAATTCCCCTGGACTGTGAGGAATAGACATCTAAAATGGAAGATTCATTAGTGAAAATTCCTCCAGTTTTCCATTAGCTGAGTAGAATTGCTGCTTGGGGTGACAACCAGCACAACAGCAGAAGCAACTCAAAGACTATTATACAGATGTTTAAAGAAATGCTGAGGACAATTATTTATTTATTTTTTTATTTTTTTTTCCCAGAGGAAAAAAATGAGGGGAAGGGTAATATTTAAAAAATGTATATATTATAGAAAAAAAGGTTTGGATGTTGTCTCAGTGAAATTTTGGAGGGGCTAATGTGTGTTTTTTGCCATTCACAAAGAGAAAGCAGTGCATTGAGGTAGAGCTACACTTCCCACTATAATCCTTCTGCATCTGCCCTTGCTTAAGATATATTACACATATCTTGGGCAAATTGTTTGGACCATGAAAATTTGCATGTTCTACCCGAGCTTAATTTTTACAGAAAGTTTGAACTGAGAGCTTTAATTTTGTGAATATGAAAAATAACCCAAACCTTACTCTGTTCATTTTTATATTTATATTTATATTTATATTTTTTAAATGTAAAACATTCAGAATATGACTATGAGGTTTTATATTCTTTGTTGTATACAGTTAATGTAACCTCTTTCCTCAAGGAATACGTGTACATATCTGTATGGATGTGTGTGAAAGAGTGTTTGTGCTCTGATTCTAGAATGGAGAGACATCCATTTCCTTAAAACAGATTAAATTTAAAAACAAAACAAGGCCAAATTCTATCCTGTTGAAAACACGAAGTCCTGAAGATGTGAAAGGCAGAGCTGTCTGCCACCCTGTATTTGGTGGCCATTCTTAAAGAGCTACAACAAACTGTTACATAGAGTTTTTTAAACTCAAACAAACATTCAGTGTTTCAGTCTCTGCAGTATATTCTGCACAGGCATTTTACCTAATCTATTCAACAGATTGTTAAAATTTCCATCACTGGAAGCAATGGTCTCTTTGCTTGCGGTTCTGGAATTGACTGCTAAGGAAGGATTAGCCTCTAGGGCTAAGAGAGATGGTGGCATTGCCACCTCTGCCCTTGGACTTTGCTGGGAAGGAAGGGTGGACTGTGACCTTGAAAAACCCTTCCTTGGCTCCTGATGATCCCAAACTCCTTTGCTCCATCCTGCTTCTGCATGGTCCTACCCATTTTGGTCCTACCCATTTTCAAGGTTATGCCAATTCCTTCCAGCGTAGATCCATCTTTCTCAGTGGTAATAGCTACCTTACACTTCAGTTTTCCCCTTCCCATCCCCCGCCTCCCTTTTGTGAGCAGGCTTTCTGCCACTTGGTGTGCACAGCTTGGGATTCTGCCAAGACAACTGAGACAGCAAGTCTGCAAATAGCCTATAGAGCCCTGCTTTGCTAGACTGGAAACTTTTATATAAAATAGGCTGGAAAGATTTATACAATGGATTGGCAGCTGATTAACAGAAAAACACACCCAGGAGCCAAAATGAATTTTAAGTGCTGTGGAAGAATGCCAGCTTGACAGCTCTGCAAACCAAAGCTATCCACAGTGCAGGTACAGGATAGGGACCAACTCTGCCAGCTTCTGCCACCCTCTCTGAGAAAATCTGGCTACTCTGATGAGCAACAGTCAGTTTCTGTGGCCATGAAATTTTGTTTCAAAAAGACCTAGGAGTAAAACAATAAGGAAATCATCTCATAAACATTGTAAATGTCTGATTAGGGTAGACTTCTTTTCCTTCTCTGAAGTTCATGGTAATAGTTTGGATCATATAAACATTTACATGGGTCAGACTCATACCACCACTCAGATGTTTTTAATTGCTCTGCGGAATGTTTTTAAACCAAAGTAATTTCAGGTGGCTAAAACTTACAAATCTATCTGACTTCAGATAAATTATCTGTTAAATAAGACCCTACCAAGATCAAAAGCACTGATATAAAACCCCAGGACAGTAGATTTACCTAGGAAAAAAAAATATTTCATGTCATGAAGATATTTTCCACTGAGTTACTTTAATACACAGAAAGAGTTATCTAAGTCCAATGGTATTCATAACATATCACAAACTTCGAGGTGGGGGTGGGGGTAGTAGGGAAATGTGCCTTGTGAATTCTTTCTTTATTTTCAACAAATGAAAATAAAAATTTAGAAACACTGTAATATCACTGGCAGTATTTTACCAACCAATATTGTATTTTGTGTTTCCATTCCCGTAGTACGTTTAATTTTGGTTTCCAATAGAATATTACAATGATGACTGATTAGAGTTCACTGAAGATCTCATACATATATACATACACACATTTACTAAATTACAGTAATTCTAAATCTGGCTTTTGGAATACTGGTACGAATACTGTATTGCTTCAGCTCTACCATTTGCTCTTCAAGCCAAAATCTGTTTGAAATACTGAATCAACAACTGAATAAATTCAAAACAATGTTCTTTATTGAGAACAATGTTAAAGCACTTTGAAGCTGTTGTTGCAAATACTACCTCCATGTAGGTTACCACGTTCTTGAAGCTTTTGAACGACTCCAAACCTGAAGACAGTTTTTACAAGCATTGCTTGACATTTTCAATCAGACAGTTTTTCAGTAGAAAATCGAAGTTTGAACAAACTCAGTTTCTTGTGAAACACTGACTAGTTTTAGTTAATTTTACTTTTAAGCAGCTGACATCTGAAGAATAAAGCATTATAGTTTTCAGACACAAGCATAAAAACTTCAACCTGAAGTAGTCTGGAGTGAGTAAGCCATGACACTAGATCAAATAAATATTGCTCTTTACTCCTTGATCTGATCTGGGGTCCTTTTCCAAATGAAGATTAAACCATTTGCATATGAAGGTCATTATTTTCTCTTTCTAGAGTCTATTGTGGCAAACATATTATCACCTTTGACAAACAGTGCCTGTGATTGGCGGGAAAAGACTCCTACTTCTATGGGCTATATTCTGTGATTCCATGATTGTATATTTGTCTACCATAAAGCCAAGTAATCAATCAGACACATATCAGAACTTCACTGGCACAGATAGTCTACCAAGTTATTGATAATATTTTTCCATGAAAATGTAAGTAGAACTTACTAGATCTTTTACCCCATTTTTCTTAGATAAAAAATTAAAATCTCCAATTTTCTTCCATCTTTTCTCCTCTCCCTTTATCAGCTTTAAATGTTCCAAGATGCATGCTCTTGTGCAAAAATATTATCTTAGATAACAGCTGACACTCCCTCTAGCTTTGGAATCAGTATACCAATGTGCTATAACTATTAGAGGCCAGGTTGTGTTTCCCACATTTATAACTGAAAGAAAGTATAAACACTTTTAAGACTGATTTTCTTTTCTTAACCTCCTCTCCCCTATGTTAAGATCATAGGATAGGTAAGAAACCTCCTTCTCAAAGCAGGGTCATCCTGAGGTCTAGCCTAGATGGCTCAGGGTGTTATGTTGTTGGGCATTGAAAACATACAAGGGTGATGGAAAGATACTGCACAGATTCTGGGTAACTTCTTCCAATTCTATACTGTCCTCATGGGGGAAAAAAAATGTGTGTCCCATCTGAAAATTCTTGCTTAAATGTATGTCCATTTTTTCTTGTCCTCCTGCTATATACTGCTATGAAGAACTTAGTTCTGTAATCCTGATGACTTACAGTTAGGAGGTGGGGGCTGATGTTCGGTCCCCACAAAGACATCTCTTCTACAGGCTGCGCAAGTCCAACTCTCTCAGTTTCTCTCCACCTGGTATGTGTTCCAGCACCCCAAGATCTTTACAGTCCTCAGACAAACATGCTTTAGTTTATTGGTATCTGTCTTGTACTACGGGACCCCAGACTAGACATAGTACTCTAACTGTGGTCTGGAGAATGATGAGTAGAGGAATAATTTCTTTCCTCAGGAAGAAATTTCTTTTCCTGCCTCTGCTCCTGTTAAGGCAGCCCGTGAGGCTGCTGGCCTTTTTTGCTACCAAGGTGCTGCTGGTTCATGCTCATCTTACTTTCCACCAAAGTCTCCAGGACTATTTTTACAGCGCTGCTCCTCAGTCATCACTCCCTTGTATCACAGTCTGTATCATTGTAAAGGGCTATTACTTCCTAGGTGCAAGGTTTTGCATTTGTCCTTGCTGAATTTCATATGGCACTTATTGGACAATTCCTCAAATTAATATCCTTCCTTTCTCTTTATAAAAAACTTTCACTTCTTGTTACATTTTCTACAATTCATAATTAATCCTTGCTTGTCCTCAACATAGGAGTGAAGGGAGACTTGGGCTCCCAGGCTGAAATAAGATGAATAGTGTCAAATTTATATAAATTAAGAGTCTGCTTTTGTGAGTGTGTGCAATACAAACAGACTGATGAAATGTAGGCATGTGAAAATGTACTTCTGCCAGGGCTTGCACCTGCACTTCTGCTACCTCTTGCACCAGAGATATATAACTTTCAGGGACTGTGCTAGTTTTTCACAGTTCTTTAATAACAGTACAGTTTGACCTTCCAAGAGTTGACCCAATTATGTGTTCATGCTAATTATTAACGATGGACATTATTGATTCCCTCAGTCTTATTTTGGTACTGAGGTCACATAAATAATGATTTTTTTATCACATAAGATTCAACATTTTTTTTTTGGCAACAAATTTCTTCTAAAAGGAAAAGAGAAACAGTGCAAATAATGTCTGGTTTATTCCCCTTGCTCTTCTATTCAATGTTTTTTTCCTTCATGGATTATGCTTTTGCAGGACTTAATAGTAACATTGACTGAAGTTTAAAACCATGTTTTTGCCCAATGTTGTAAATTCTGACAAGTCCCAGGCTTTTCCTGAGTGTCATGTCAGCAAAACACTGGATCTAACACATGCAGTGTCTAGAACAGATACTAGCAGTCAAGACTTTCTCCCTGCAGAATATTTTTTCCCTTCCGAAGTCATGCTCCATCTTGCAGCCTCCAGCAGGCAGGGCATTAATTCTTTTGCTCTCAAAGAATATTGGCACAGCTTCAGCTGGAGGGATAGAGGCAGACTTCAGCTTTCCCATAGCTCAATTGAGCTATTTTGTATTGAGAAAGCATCACCATATGACTTTGTAAACCCTGATGAGATTGAGCCTTGAAATGTGTTCAGTCATGTCAAGAAAAGTACTTTTTATCCATTTGTTTAAGTGGAATCTTCAAGAGCTTAGCCTTCCTTCCTTCCTTCCTTCCTTCCTTCCTTCCTTCCAGGCTGAATCTTTGCATGGCCAAAGACCTCAGAGTCACAGCTTTAAAGAGTACCCACCCAGGCTATGCTCAGCTTTCCTTTGGTGTAAGGATATTCAGACGAGAGGAAAGCTATAGAAGGTTGTAACCTCTATGTTTATGACTGATCCTGACATTTTTGTCCAATGTAATATAAAGTTAATTTGCAGTTGAGATCATCCTGGAGACATGGTTGGGTAGTCCCTAGAAAATGAGAGTCAAGCCTTCTCAAACTAAGGCAGACTGAGAATCCTGGTCTCGCATTTCTCAGAGCCTTTTTGTTATTACACTATTAAAATAGAGTGGAGACAGAGGAACACTGTTCTCTTAAAAAAAAAAAATCGTCTTAACACTTCATCACAGAAAATGTCTGAATAATAAACATGCATCTTCAAATTTGAAGATACTTTATCCTTTTGTGGTAGAAGGCACATCAATATTTACTTTAGGAAGATAGGTCCTTCCATAAGAGATATGAATGCAAGATATATTATATCCAGAAATCTGTGCTTTGCATGGTAGTGGAACACAGAATAGTAGTATCTTAAAAAATAATTAGGAAAATATATATTTATATGTCTTAAAAAGTGTCTTGTATTTTTTCTCATTTTGACGTTTTAAAGGGCAGTGGAAGAAAGTTTTGTTGGTTTCTGGAAGTAATAGAGTAAGTGTTTGGTTTTATTCCATTGTTTAATTACTTAATTTAACACACATTAGCCTTACTATGAAGCTTTATAATTATTTTTTTTTCCAAATAGCTTTCCTGTTCAGATATAAGAAAGTGCATCTAAACCAATAAAGCCTGATTCAGGAACTGATGGGCTCATTTGCATCCTGGCCAGAACATCAATCAATAGCTTTCATTTTGTTTAAAGGCCAGGGGCCAAATTAGAGTTTGAAAAGTCCTTGTAAAACCTTTGGGTAATTTTGAGATTGAGTCTAATGAAAGATTAATGAATACAGGCATCCATTTCTAGCCCATCTATTTACATATGACTTCTACCTTCAGTCCTGATGAGTGGCAATCAAAGTGAATCAGTCTGTTTCTGTAGATAATGCTGACTAGCTAAGAATAGCTTCTGCTACCATAGCAGTCTTTTCATGACTTTCTTTCTTTCTTTTTTTCCTATGCTTTTTTCATAAGCATAGAAATTCAGATCTAGGAAGAAACAGTGGATATAATCTGGGTATTTATCACTCATGCCAAAATTTACCATAATTTCCGTTCTAAGTATAGAATTAATAGTAGATACTTACCTGTGGTAAATATCTCCCAAATAACAGCTCTGCCAAGCTAAAGACACAGAGAAAAAATTCCACTGGTGAATAAGAGCAGAATGTTCTCTGGATCATAAATCATATTTCCAAAACAAACAGCTGAGTATATTTGGATACATGATCTTTTTACAGTGGTAATCACTTCACTGAGAAACCTGAAGGTTTTGATTATATTTAATAAATGCAGTTAATTCATTTCACTTTTCTAGAATGATTTGATCTATAGAGAAAAATACATATTTCCATTCCTTGTACATTAATTACTTTTGTGAAACACTTGGTTTGTTTTCTTGATTAAGGGAGAAGAAACGCTCCTGGTCCAAATTTTTGGTGCAAGGCTAATAGCTCAGTTTTTATTTTCATATGAAATGAGCTATTTTGTAGAATGATTTTGTGTGGCCCACACAAAGAACAAAATGTCATTTCTGATGAAAGTTGCTAGACATTTCTCTTAATACTCAGCTAACTTAAGCTTCATGAGACCCTTTCCAAAATTTCTTTTGAATGATCTTTTGACTGTAGAAACATTACTTTGAGACTCAGAAATATGTGAGAAGTCTTTTTTCTCAAGGCTGTTTCTTTTTCTTCAGTAGTGATGTCATTTTTCATAATTTTTAAAAGTTTTTCTAACAAGTGTTGCTTCTTTTACTTCCATATTTTAAACTTCAGATATAAAATCAACTAATACCCAGAACACTGAATATTCCTCTCCCATTCTGCAGATAAGTAGATAATATATAGTTGCTTTGTCCTGACCACTGTGAAATTCCTGAGTGTATCTGAAGTGTTCTTCAGTCATTTCTTCTGTTTCAAACTAGCTGCAAAACTTCCAGTCACTCTTGTTATCTCTGATAAGTCTCAAATGTTGAGAGATACCTGCTAGCTTTGTACTGGAAAATCCTTTCATTGTTACTAGATACTAATTAGAGAAATCACTGATATTTCAGAAGCAATTTTACAGAGCTCTACTCCAAGCTACTGGAAGCACATTCTATTCATATACTTCATGAATCAATGAAAAAATAGCAAATTATCCCAGATATGTTATTAATGTGATGAGACATCTTTAAGCAATCAGTATAAATTTTTCCTCGTGCCGTGTGTACCAAAAGCGGAAGATATGTTCTTATGCATCTGCGTAAGTATGGAATAATATTGAACTTGTTTTAGGTTTTCTTTTGATTAATAGGATGATGGGTAAAAAAAGTTGTTTTTCCTTTTCTGTGAATATTAATAGCTTATTTTTTAATATGAGTTCTGGAAAATTTATGATGTTCTACAAGAAAAAACACACATTAATTGAGGCATAAGATACATATGGAGGAAAGGTACAGCAGTCATGATATGCATGTCATGCATTTAAGCTGAATTATTCCTAACCTGAATTACAGAGCTGAGTTGTGCAAACTTGTTATTTTGGTCTGTGTTAATAGAGTGACTGGCACAATAAGGACCCGATCAGTGAATGAAGTTTTAAGCCACTGTCTCACTAAAAATGCTAAATAGTAATAATTGCTTTGACAATTAGAAGAATATACTTTTAGACTCTGTACAGAATCTGACCGACAGGTGTCTATTATTATTCCAAATTATTAAGAGACATGGTTAATGAATAACTCATCTCTGTTAAAATAGAGAGGGTGTTGATGAAGAAAAGCCTTTTGGAAAAAAAAAAAAAAAAAAAAAAAAAAAGGCCACAAAGCATAGAATCATAGAATCATTAAGGTTGGAAAAGACCTCCAAGATCATCTGGTCCAGCAACCCCCCTACCACCAATATCACCCACTAAACCATGTCTCTAAGCATAATGTTCAACCTTTCCTTAAACACCCCCAGGGACGGTGACTCCACCACCTCCCTGGGCAACCCATTCCAATGCCTAACTGAAAAATACAATAGTGGATGTATTATAATAATTTATATAGATGCTCACATTTGAAGCATTTCTGGATGGATTACTAGGCCTTTGTGATTGCATAGAACTTGATAAATGTGTGGATGGGACTCCAGGTGGCCTCAGAAAATTAAAAAAAATAATTTCTCATTGTCATCACAAATGTTACTCAAACCCCAGTGATCTTATTGCTCTGCTGTAACAACCTTATTATGGGTTCTGCCAAATTAGTGACATATTTGTATGAAGAAATTACCTAATTTTGTGGCTACAGAGCTACAGATTCTACAGGACTTCTATCTACACATCAAAAATAACAAGAATCACATGGTACCTCATGTGACCAATAATATACCAGTCCTGAAGATACTGAATCTTAATGAAAAAGGCAAAATCACATTCAATATAATATTCCAATTCAGTTAGAATTTCAAAATTATGAGCACAAAAGTAATTATTGTCAGAAAGGCGGTCTTCGCTGAAAATTACCACTGGCTAAAGGAGCTGTCCTGTGACAGCTTTGGTCTCAAGACTGTATGGTACAGTCAGGTCCCTAGGCAGTGGAATGGCCAAACTGTCCAGAGAGGAATCTGAACATGGTAGGATATATGTTACAAAGCAATACATATGTAGTGACTGAAGAGGTGAAGCAGTCATCAAGCAGATTTTTACTGAGATAATCAGGAGACCGGAATCCTAACAGGTCACTGGGAGCTGCAAGAGTGAGAGACAACATGTTGATTCCACCCACAAGGGGCCCCAAATCCATATACTGATTCTGGCACTACTAAACTCCGTGCAGCACAAATTTGTATAGAAAATGTGCAACCAAATCCCATTGGTTTCAGTGGAACACCACCTCAGGATTTTTCTTGTGTAAAGAAACTGAATTAAACATACATGAAAGCATACAAAATAAATCCTATTACAGTTCTTCCGTCTTATAGCACATTGAAACTACTTGCTTCTTCTTGTCTGAGGGTAGATGTCACTTTCTCATTGTGGAACTGTAAAATTCCCAGAGCATTTTGTCATGGTGTATAGACATTTATATCAATAGGAAACATACTTCAACTGTCTGAGAAAGACATGCAACATCTTAGCAAGCATATTGTGTGAGGATGATTCTGTAATGTGTGTCCGCCTGACATCCCAATTCTGTTAAATCATTGTGCCATCTTACTCCAAAGTTGGAAGAGACAACACTTGATTAATGTATGAAGCAAAAGATACACAAGCCTCACCTAATAAATATCCAAAAACCCCAGGGGTATAAATGAAGGGGTGCCCTAAACGCTGTTGACAATAGGAAAATTTCTGCTTCTCAACACAAGGCCTGTGATCACCATAGTCTTCCTTGTGTAAGCATAAAAAGGTCTCCTATATCATGCTGGTTGTCCCCAGCTCCTACAAGAGAGCAGAGGTGACATGACATGAATGAAAAAGAAGGCAGGCACATGACAAGATGATGTCCTGGAAACTTGTTTGTTCTTTCCAACTACATTACATGATCTAATAAAAAAATATTACCCTGCAAAGCTGACTTCTTCTAACACTCATTTTATTTGAAGCTCTGAAGCTGCTCTTGTAGTGTTATCTCCCCCATAAACGAGCCTGTTCATCTTAGTCAAACAATGAAATCTGATGAATAAAGAAATATACTTTTACTGACAGAGAATTTTTGTAATTTATTTTAAATAGGAGTAGAAATGCTTTCAGTGTTTTTAGAAGGTTTTCTTGGAAAGCAAAGACCAAACTCAAACAAAAATCTTTCCATGACATTATACACGTTTCTTTCAGATAAACTGTTTCACCCAATGGATGATTCCAGTAACTGAAATAAATAAGTTTTATGAAAACTATGTTCTCTAGAATGTAAATGAACTTGCCCAAACTCAGAGCTCCATGATGTAGACATATGTCTGACCTTTTTCCCCATGGCTTTTTTTTATAATCTGTGGAGAAAAAACACGTTCTTGGGTGCTGTTCATCTCATGTCAAAGTAGGCAACCAAAATAAATCAAATGAATTGAACTCTAAATTGGCTTTTTTTTAAAAAAAACACTGATATAAAGGGACATTAAGGTGACTACCTCAGATGTAGATTACTACAAAGTAGACATTTAAAGTTTGGTGAAATGAATCTCATCTCTTCAGAAGATGAATCCCATGAAAAATGCCTGTTTAATAGCCAGTCTTTTTAAGAGGTTGTGACACCCAACATTTTAGTATCTGATTTAATTAGACAAACCAATTATAACTTTACAGACTTCTGCTGTTCCTTTTTCAATTGTCAGTTCTGAGAAGCTTTTGTATTATAATTTATTTGCTAATCCAATAAAAATCATTGCACTTTGAACCCTGTCCACTTCTCACAAAGAATCTTATAACTGAAATGCTTCCTCTATTCATTCTTTGGTCCAACTGACTATATTAGTCTTTATCTTACAGTAATTGTGCAGTTCTTGCACCAACCTATGTGAAAAATCATAAAAATAAGAGATGTAAGGAAGGAAACAAACAAACAAACATATTTTTAACAAGTTTTCAAATGTAACAAACTACAGAATTTTGAGTTTAAAAATGGAAGCTAGTTTTCAGAATGTTTTTTATGTACAGGGACTATACACTCAGTAATTTGAATTTTATCTCACTTTAGCCAACTAAAAGAGGCAACCTATCAAGACAGCTAGTTAAAATTGTTTGTCTTCTGCTATGGGTCTGATTTAAGATTATCCTCCTCTTTCTCTCCAGCGCGGTCTCTATTTTGCTGGCATATTTGTTATTGGAGCTGTGATATCTCCACAGAAGAAGGCTAGAAATACCTTCTTTTGCCCCCAGAATTGTCATTTATCCCAGAGCGGTTCTCTTTTATGAGGCCTGGGTGATTTCACATGTACATAAGTGCATGGCTGGAGAGGCTAGTCATGGACAGAGACTTAAGCCAGTTTTCTCCTTGCAGACAGCATGTGGTTTGATGGCGTTAAGCTATTGTTTATGGTCTACCTATAGTCATTAAAGAGGCATGTCTCCAGAGGCAATTCATTTCAATTATTTTAGGCAATTAGCATAGGATGTGAGGAGCAGGGCATCATCCAAAGTGCCTGTCTGCCTGCATCACTTGAGAGAAAATGTAGATGAGCAGGTTACATATCAAAGTTTTGAGAATATTAATTTAAGTGAGAGAATACCATTCTAAATCTTTAAGGACTTAATTTGTATATGTCTGCTTGGAGATTTAAATACCCTTGTGGACATGCAAAAAGTGTATTTACAATAATGTTCATATGTGTGAAAAAGGACTTTTGCAGTGCCTTGTGAGTCATGGATGTACTGCCACAACCAAATATAGTAATTATTTGTAGGCTTAAGTGTTTATTTAACAGTACTACAGAAATAGTAGAGGGCTACTGAAGCATTTTGGAAGACAATTGGTATTTTTAGCTTGTAAACTGAGTAAGTTAGACTTGTGGGAACTTAATGTATACCAAGACCAAGGCTACATTTTTTCTGACTCTTCAGAAGAAAATAGAAAACCTTCCTAGGGAGAACAGCTGTAAGACCAAGGCATGCACTCATCTTTGTATGCTCCTGGCACTGGGTACCAGGGCATAGGAAGCCTATACACAGTTCCCAACATATGTACATACACTGATTAATATTTTAAACTTCACCTAGAGAATGTCCTATGGGCAGGAGATCCTAATGGTTGACCTACCATATCTCTACATATCAATGTCCTTTGTGATCATTTTGGCTCTTCTTTTACTGCCCCTCCAAATGTATTACAGTAGATTTCCAAATACTTTGTGGGTGCTTATCAAAAGAAGCTAAAATCAACTAGACTGGACTTCGCAGAAGAGGTCCTTGGCATAATCATGTTGCTTTACCTAGCCATACAACTTTCATTGGGAAGGGTAGACACTGTACATTTCTAAGGGTTCTGGATTTGCTGTTACAGCACAAACTTCCTGGAATCTGCAGTCCTATTCCAGACAGCCCAAACCTGTCTGGGAATACTTTTATAATATCAAGTCCACTTTTTTAGCTTTCTCAAACCATGGCCTCACTGATTTTACAAAGTGATAAGTTCCATTCAGAGTTACTTATATTTATTGAGTTCCAACTTTTCTCCCAAGTACTTTATATTCTGCTGGTGTTACTCTTAGAGAGAATATTGTTACTATACCCTCAAACACAGAAAATTAGGCTGTTTTAGTTTTTTATTAGTGGCACAGCATCACTCCTAATAGAACTTAGAAAATATGCTTGGTCATTTTAGTGCACTCATTCTCACCCAGCAGGCAGGTGAAACTAGTTTTTCCACCTGATGGAGACAGAAATACATTTTTTGATTTTGCTGCCACAAAAATGTCAAGCTTCATCCATACACAAACAACATATATCCATAAACAGCATCTGACTACATGTAGAGTCCAGGAACACTAGAGATATTTCTGTGTTTGTCACAGAGGTCATGGGATCAAAGCCACTTATTGTCTGCATGGATGTACATCACAATAACTCAAGATGACATCAGGAAGAGCTCGGATGAGAAACTTCTGTTCTGATGGGAGTTCAGAAGCAGCAAAAGCAATCCGGAAACTCCTTGCATATCAGCAAAATCAGACGCATAAAAAACCTACAGTTCTAAGTGAAAAAGCTTTAGACAAATTAAATCTATGTCTGAAGGCAGGAAAACAACAAACAAACAAACAAAAAACCATAAAAACAATTTATCTCTAACTTTGGAAAAGCATACCTTTGCAGTTTAGTTTAAGGTATCCCAGGAAGTTTCCATATTGAGTGGTATGCTCTGCCCTAGAACCTGGATGTCAAGCAGCTCACCAATTCACTTAAGAATTTCTGCAGTTTTTAGCAGTACACTGAAAATAAGCCATTGTGTATTTCAGAATTTCAGAAGCTTACTGAGTAGAGCATCAGGCAGGGAGCAGAGCTAAATGACTAAGCCAAGTTCTTATTACACATACGAAGTCAGAGCATTATCTTCAGTCAAATTTCATAAGTGACAGGGCAGTGACTACTTTGCTATTATAGAGGATGAGGTTAATATTTTGTAAATAATTGTTTAAAATTGAATTGTGCAAGTCCATTAGTGCCACATTAAGAGAATTCTCCTTATTTTTTCCTTTCATTACAATTAGTTGTTCCTCACCTGTAAAACATCCAGGACAATTGAATGAAAAAACAAACAAACAAACAAACAAACACCACTCCCCATGACGTAGCTTTATTTTTCAGGGCCTGTGATAGCCATATTAGCATTACATTAAGGTAGGTTTTACATTTAATTGACTATATTTCATAGAGCACAGAGATTTATTGTCCCTTGAGAAAAATATTGACCTGAGCTTCTCCTTGGTCAATAGTTTATCTTACAGGTCAAGAGAATTTAAGGACCTCACACAAAATAGATATCTGGTGATCACTTACATATGTACAACTTATAGAAGTACTTATTGAGAGTGGTAAGTTCTCTCATGTATCTCTCATATAATAAATTATCTTAGTAAGATGCATTTTTATTCAAATATTAACCCATAATAGTTTTGTGAAATATTTCATGCTACACACTATCATCAATTCTCTTGAATGCTCAAGGCTTAATCTCACCAAAAAAAAATAAAATAAATAAAATAATAATAAATAAAACAAAAACAAAAACAAACAAAAAATAAAACAAGAACACCCACAAATGTTCATACCTGTTATATGCAGACGTAATTGGGTTCATTTGTTTTCAGACTGGTTATAAGGCCAGATACACTTTCTCCAGTTTAGCTCCAAAAGCTATTCTCAAACCTTGACAATTTAATTTTAATATGATGAGAATTTGTGTTCTAGTATAACAACTGCTAAAGCTGATGGGTAAAAAAATAAGGTCCTTGCCTGCATGTGAGAAGGGCTGTGCAACCTTCTGTCAGTGGATCTTGAATGTATCAAAACTGTAGATGTATATTTTTTTCTGCTTTATCCTCCCAGGATAAGTTGGATGGGTTCAGGGCAGTGTTTCACAGCAACAAAAAAATGTTAGTTACACATTTCTATGGGTAATCCATTAGCCTATTACCTTAAATTGGAAACGCTTGTATTAGAACATGAAATGCAATTAAGAAAACAATGTTATTAAAAATATTGAAATTATCTGTATAATACTTTCAGAAGATTATTAGTTTTTTTTTTTCTTTTTTTTTTTTTTTTCCATTGAGAAACGTGCCAACTTCCCTAGTGTGCTAAACTGACTTCAAAGACTAAAAGAAAGTTACAAAATGTAAAATCCACGACAATAACTTCTGAGCGGTGATTCTAACTGCTCTAAGTCTGTATATAGATACTTGCAATTACATCCTACATCAAAGAATTACATCCTACAGCTGTTGTGAAGGCACAAAGCCTGTGCTGTTGTGTGCACAAGGGCACAAAAATAACCCACTAGTCTCAGGGAGAATAAAATATAGAAAGATTTGTTAATGTGTAACATAAATGATGTAAAACATAAAGAGTAGAGTTGCATTTAATTGTTTTCTGCAACAAGGCAACTTTTCTCATTCTTTTTTGGAAAACTGACTTTTTCATATTGCTGATAGGGAAATCTAGTATTTGTACATTCTTCTCGTGAAACTGAGAAATCCACCCAACATGATGCACAATTTCTTGTTTTACCTTTGAAATATACTCCAATATTTTGATATCAGACACTACCTGAACAAATGGATGCTGTAGATTTATTTCACAGACAACAGTTGACTTTTATTCATGGACTTGATCCTGAATGTTTTTATTTAGACAGTTTGTCCCATTTGTCTCATATTAAGCAGGACAGATTGTTTTAAATACAAGTAATGGAGAATAAATGGATTTAAAAGCTTCTGAGAAAGGCTTTGCCCTCAGAGAATTATTAGGTTAGTTCTCCTGAGAAACAAGGCTAAAGAAAAAAGAAAATTTGGCAGTTCCTCACAGAAATACTATTAAGATCACAATCACAAACTATTCTTATGTAAGAAATCAGATTGGCTAAATCTTCTTCTCTTCATTAACCTCAAACACAAAAAGGAAGCATGAAGAAAGTGGAAACTAGGTCAGTGTATCAGGGACAAGGATAAAAGAACAGCATAACTATGTATGGACAAAATTAGAAAAGCTAAGCCATGAAATATGGTACAATCAGAAGAGACCACAAAGAGGAAAGAGAAAACATCTGTAAATACATTATTAGCATGTGGAAAATCCAGTGGGATTTGATTCACTACTAAGCAGAGGAAATTCTAGTCACACATGTAGCCACAAGGGTAGAATTTCCTTTTTTTTGTTGGTTTTTTTGTTGTTTTTGTTTGTTTGTTTTTTTTTTTTTTCATTTCTTTAAGGCTCCAGCTGCAGTAAGATGGCCAATGCACAGCACTGGTTTAATGATGCTTAGGGCTCATGACAATAAACTCAGATGAGCGTAGCTGGAATGGTATAAAACACCCCTTTACCTGATCCCCTCCCTATGTTGACATCAGTTCTCTTTAGGATCTCAGGGAAAGGGATGAGTTCTCAGCATACTAGAAGAGGTAAATGCAGTGCCTAGTTTAATAAACAGGAGAAAAGAAAGGAAGAGAGGGAAAGACAGAAGAGAGAGAACAAGAGAAATATAGAAACTGAGAATTACAGACCAACCAATTCAACTTAAGTTCCCAGAAAAACACTGGGACAAATAATCAATTTGTAAGCACCTTGAAGATAACAAGGGAGATGAACAGTCAACAGGGATTTGTCAAGAACAAATTGTGTCAAATCAATCTAATTTTCTTCTATGATAAGGTAACAGTTCTTGTGGACAGAAGGAAAGCAGGAGATGTAATGTAGCTTTACTCTAATACAGATCTTGATTCTCTCTTACATGGCATTCTCATGTTAGGGAAATCAGGTCTGGAGGAAACTTCTGTAGACTGGATACAAAAATAACAAGAAAACCACAACTGTGGTTGCCATTAATCTACAGTTTAACTGGAAGGATATTTTTCTGAATTAAGATCTTTGGGAGGCTGCACCCAGAAATATTTATTATATTCAGCTACTTCAATTCAGTATGCACTAATACAGGTTCTGAACTTAGCTAGAATTATTAACTGACACACCACCCCACTTCCTAAAGAAACAAACAAACAAAAACAACCATATGCAGAACAACCGGTGTAGTAGGATCTTTAAGGAAAGATCTAGGTTATTTTATCATAAACTGAACAGAAGTTCAATTATGTGCTACTGGTAAAAAGTCAGATTTCATACTGGGATTTACAAACAGGAGTGCAGACTGTAAAGCATGAATTAGTCCTTCCACCCTATTCAGTGTTGGCTAGCGCTAGTTGATTAGTATATCTGGTCTGGTCTGAGGCACTAGATACGGGTTGGCAGGAAACACTGAAGGAAACAGTCTTGCTCAGAATAAAGAGAAGACTGAGGTGAGATAGGATAATAATCTTAAAATATGAAAAGCTGTTGAAAAGAAAAAGGAAAAAAAATTGTTCTCTTTCTCCAGTGTAGCGACAATTTTGAGTAATGGGTTTGCAGCAGTACAGATCTAATACAGCCCATGGGAAGACACTTCTCAGCAGTGGGGAGAATTAAGTACTGCAGTGTATTGTGCAGGGAGGATGTGGAATCGCCTTTGTTTTCTACGAATGTCAGCAGTGACGTAAATTTACTATATCCTGCCTTGGACCAGATAACCTCTGAAAGTCCTTTCCACATGTATCTCTTCATGAGGGTGAGGATGAAAGCCAAAATAAATCAGGGGGAAACTGAACATTGCTCCTCCTGACAAGAGATGCAGAGAGACTTCTTTAAGTTACAAGTTTCTATAAAAGACCAGAATGGAAAGAGTAGATCTTAGAAAGATATTTTCTAAGATAAATATGGGCAGTTTGCATAGACAGTGATAGGGAATTACAGATGAGAAATTTTAGTAAATATTTTTCTCTATATATTATATATATCTATATAGGCATGTATAGAATCATTTTAAGGGTTTAGTCTTGCAGTGCTATATAGTGATAATTTATAATTAAATGTATTTTTTACACAATACTGTGGTTTACATAATATTTGTTATAAATTTATTTCACTAATTTCTTTTTGATAACAATGGTGTACCAGTGGACGACATGAAGACACATTTAGGAAAAATGTTTTTCTCGCATTTATGAGTATGGGTCTGATTTTAATAGTACTTGGTGTAAAATTTAGTCTCAATGTTGTATAAAATATAGTTAGTGCAATTTGTTTAGCAGTGATTTCCATTTTCATTCTTCTCAATATCTTTATTCTGAAAGAAATAGGATATTTTTGATGCCAGAAGTTGTTTTCAGTTTATGTATACCTCAGCCAGAACATACTCACTGATACTTTTTGGCTGAAATGCCTTTTTATATGAGATTTCACTGTTCAGTCCTTAGTTTACACGCCTTAGTAGAACCTATTCCTGAATAGTATTAATTCCTTGTATTTTTAATGATCAGAGCCAAGTTGCTCTGTCATGCCTACACCTTATGCGCTGACATTAATTTCATATGTGAAGCTTCATTAAAAATGTCTGAAGCCAACCTTATCATGATAAATGTTATTACTGGTTTGAGAAACATATCCCAGTCTCTAAGGTTATAGTACTTTCCATCTGCAACCATTTGATTTCTACATGGAGAATAATTTCATCTTGCTGACAATCCTGTCAGCACTAGTTTTTAACAAGTTCATTTAGGATAGCAGAAATTTCACTGGAATTTTGCTGATAATTAGTATGTCTTGTGATCTACTGTATCATTTCCTGCATTAAAAAAATAAATAAATAAAAAAAATCCCTGACCAAGCAAATATCACATTCTTTTCTGCAAGCTTTATTTTTTTCTTGTCTTTTTTTTTTTTTTATATGAACTTTCAAGAGAAGTCCCGGGATGGACATACTAAGACAGCATATCTACAGTGGGTGAGAAGCAATCTAATCTTCTTCAAAGGCACTTGCAATAACTTCTGTAGCACAACTTTATTTATTTCAAAAAAAAATTGTCTATCTGTTCTGAAACTAACATTTATTATTATTATTATTATTATTATTATTATTACTAATAAAACAAAGACCTAGAGGACAAACTCATTACAAATATTTCTCTCAGGGTACAGTTTGCAAGGTTTTTTTTCTCTTGTAACACAGCTGGATTCAAAAGTTCGTGCTCCTGACTGTCCTTAACCATGGATACCACCTTCATCACAGACCTTGTTGTTAGCGTGGTCTAACTATTTGAAGGGTTGGACTTGCAAACCTGAACTCTGAAGTAACTTGGATTACAAATAAAAGAATGAAAAAAACTTGTTGGAGGTCACACAAATTCTTGTGCTGTATTGGAAAGACTAGAATTTGGTCAGTAAATATGATGTTTTTACTTGCTCTTTCTCTTGCTTTCTGTCTAGTGTGCTGGCTTCCAAATAATATAAAGATTAGAGATTTTCCTTGCTAGGAAGAAAAGAATATTTTATTAAGTAATTTTCAACATATGACATGTAAGAGAGGCAAGAAAGAGCTTCCTTCCTTCCTTCCTTCCTTCCTTCCTTCCTTCCTTCCTTCCTTCCTTCCTTCCTTCCTTCCTTCCTTCCTTCCTTCCTTCCCTCCTTCCTTCCTTCCTTCTTTGTTTTTATTTTCTTTCTTTTCTTTCTTTCTTTATGCATGCTTGTTTGTATGTATGTATGTATGCCATGTAGTCATTTTCTTGTGGAGCTAACCACAGGTGATTCCATCATGAAGCAAACAGCACGTTTTCTCATTTTGTACCTGGATTTTGAACAAGGTGCCAGAACGGCTGTTTGCTAAGAAAAATCTAAATTGACATTAGCAAGCATAAGAAACACAATAACACAGTAGTTTTCTTCTATTTTTAGGAAACAGGTGTTGCATTTAAACTTCATAATCTCCCCAAGTGTAAGAAAATTTGTAAGTTATACTGCTTTCAGTTTACCCATTCCCAGAAGCCAGTCCTAAAATTTGATATTCAGCTACAATCTGTATATTGAAAAACTGGTAATATACACATTACTTTAAAATCAGTGAATACCAGTTTGGAGAGATTCATTATATTAAATATTTGGTTTGTCAGCTGTGTGAAAATAGTTCATTTCTGTACTTTACAAGCCTCCCGAAGACATAACTGAAGGTTCTTTGCAACGTGACTAAGGTGTAGTGTATTGGAAAGGATAGCAGAGAACAAGCAGAGACCAAGCAAGACATTGTAACATGTTATACAATATTGCCCAGATTACTAATATTTTCTAGTAGACTATGTACTACCATGGAAACTTGAAAGACCTTATTTTCCTTCTTGGCAGTAATGTTGACTCACTGCATTGGTCTAAACAAGTCATTTAAGCTTCTTTGATTCCATTCTGCTATCTGTAAAACAAAGGTTATGGTGTTTTGTAACAGAAATTGAGATACAGACTAATGAAAGCACTCCATCAGCAGAAACTGTGTTAGTGTTAATTATCTAACTGAAATTATATACAAACATTGAGTATGTACCATCATCCATTTTCTAGGACAACTGTAACGCTTCTTTTCTCTCAAGATTGCATCATTATAATCTAAGAAAGTAAACATTTAAAGATACTGGTATCAAGCCAGGAACACCTGACTGAGCTTTAAAATGTATTGCTGTGAAAGATGACAGAGCTACAAGTTGATGCTGAAAGATTTCAAACAAATGAACTATAAAATACGTTATTGACTTTCTTGCAATCGTTCCTGCCATTGCATTTTTTTTGCTCCCCTTACAGAATAAAATCCTTTATTCCTACATTAATTTCTCTCAAGGGAAGAAAAGGAGGCTCAGTGCCAACACAGTAAATCCAGTGTAAGGGAACCTGGTACTAGTTTAAGACCACTATGGCCACACTATAATGCTGATTTAGTGTATCAGTCTGGCAATTCAGACTTCATCCTGAATTTCTGACAAATTAATTTTGTCCTGGATTGGGTGTTCTCCATTCTTTATTATAAATGACATATTACATATTTTTGTGTAATCTAACTGAATTGGTGTTGTGTGCCAGTCTTCTTTCAGACTATAGTTATATTCAGAAATGATGTAGTAATAAATAAACTTAGTAAACATGGAACCACAATTTGATAAATGTTTAATCATGTCACACTAGAGAAAGGTGGTCAGGTGCTGCAGAGGTATATTAAGAATAAATAGAAAAAGGTCAGTTTCTTGCCACATGCATTTTACTACTGCTTATAATTAATTGCAGACAAAGGTCACTTCCAAGATTCATGTTATTTTATTACTTATTTGGTAATTTTATCTCTGTTGAAACCATTGGAAGCATTCCCACTAATTTTAAATTGTTGACCAAGTATTTTGCCTCTGAAAACTTTTTTGTTTATATTTACTCTATATAATCTATTAGGTCTATTTCAGCTGCTCTAAGTTGAAAATTATGACCAGAGCAGAAGTCATGTGCCTGTTCAACACTATAGTTCAGTAAACCCTTGCTCAGTCACTTAGTCTCCAAAGGAGCATCCCATTTTGACCTGAAAGTTCTCCAGATGCTTTCGTACATGCTTGGGATGACCCTGCAGTAAACAGCTGTGTTTCTGTTTCTTGCATCTATCTGATCAGGGTGCAGAAATGAATCAGAGTGGCATGGAGGTTCTCAGTTGGAGGCTCTTGAGTGTTCAAAACTGTCCTGATACGCTGACCAGAAGAAGGTGTGGCTGCCCCATCAGAGCACACCAGAGAGACATCAACAAGATTGTCTGTTATCTGACACAAACTCACAAAACATTAAATCATCAGCTATAAGGAGTACTCCCCTATCAAGTAGCAAAGGAGTGTCTCAAAAGGAGTGCAACGTCAAATAGCATTGATGATAAAGCTTATAGCCTTTGCAAGTCTCCCAGTAAATTTGTTTCTCAGTCTCAGTGCAGGTCCCCTGATATCCCATTCTGATATCTGATTAATCTACCTATGACATGTTCAGGTAAGTCTTTATGATTTTAGTACCTTTAAAAGGAAACAATACAATTCTGGATGATGTTGGTAAGGCCCAGAATTAATCTAGGGAACTCACTTTGGGCATGTGGAAAGGGATAAAAAGTGCACTCTTAGCTGTATCACTATTAGCTTACATATTCTCTAGCATTTCAGTTATTTGGCCTATAAGAGAGGGTGGGATATGCACACTATGTTTCTGATTACTTGAATGTTTGTCTCCATATATCCTAAGAACTGAGCCTCAGGGTAAAAAGTTACTAGGTTCTGCATATAAAATGGAAAAAGAAACAACAGAAAAAATGTTTTCTATGTGAGTATAGATGAAGTTTGCTTTGTGAGTATAGACGAAAATATGAGACCTAGGGAATAGAATCTTTACTATTGACTGTTTAGGACACAACAAAAATTAAACTGGGAATTATTTAATAGCTGTGAGACATGCAATACAATATTTGTCAAACAAAAGTGTATGTCATTTTTATGAAGATTTCCACCTGTGACTATCAGTTGTTTCATGATATATATTATACCTTACTAGGTTATTAGTTTGTTTTTATGAACACATCTTCCCAAAAGAAGTAGATTTATTTTTTTATTTATTTATTTGTTTTTTACAATTTATCATGAAATACCTGGAGAAGGAAACTCTGAAGACGAAAAGCATATTTACTTTAAATCATGTTATATTGAGGTCTCTTTGTATAAAATTATTAAATAATTTTCCTGTTTTATGCATCTTTTTAATATAGTGAAAATTTGTACAAATTTGTTATCCAACATGGTAAAAGTCAAATAATTCAAAAGTGGAATATATTTTTTCTTTGTTGACCAAAAAAACAGCTTAAGACATTGTGCATGCCTATATTGCACTATAATCCAGACACAGATGAAGCAGTTTAACCATCTGCCATGGCTCCTGGCAACAATAGACATAATAATACAAAATTTATTGGGGTGGCTCATCGCACATGTCAATCTGTGTTACTTCTTTAGAGATGGCACTTCTTCATCTGGTGTAAGAAATCTTTCCTTCCTCATTCATATGAAGAAGACTGTGCAGCCACAGGACACACTGGATGTAGTTGGCTGAGCTGAAAGTGTCCTGGAAAAGAAAGGAGGTGGGAAAGTATATATATATAGTGTACAGCATATATATATATATATATATTTATTATTATTCAGCTGGAAAACCTTTCATATCCTGTCCATTGTTTGTATATTCAAAATGTATATGGTACCAAAAGGACAGGAGTGAGCAGCTGCATAAGGCAGCCCCACTGCTGAGAAAAACTTGTGTAACCACTCTAACTGTGACTAGAAATGCAACTCCCTGAATATTATTTTTAATGGCATAGCTGAGTCTGTGCTGATAACTGAAATGACCACTGAAAAGGACTTTCCAAGCACTCCTCCTCTAGTGAGGTTATTCTGAAATTCTTTTGTTTAAATTATTTGGCTTATAATGCATGTACCACAGAGCAGAGCCTACCAACACAGGAAAGGCAGAAGTCAGCAAGTAGGATCAGTTCTGGGCTTTGCTATTAGAAATAAATAAATAAATAAATAATAATTAACCTGGCTTCACAGGTGATAACAGATAGGTATGTTCTGTAGTTCCTGTGCAGACAGAGAATCATTCCTATTTTTACAGTAGGGTAAATGTCGCCCTAATTATGTAGGTTTCCCTAGAGAAGTTAGTAGAAAAAGGATGATCTCATAAAGTGATCTGATGCTGAGCTTCATGAAATACAAATGCATCCTGACTCAATTTCTCTTTCACAGGAATGTAAGAAACACAGACACGTACAAACATACAAGCACAGGAAAATGAAGACCATGAAGAGAGGAAGCAACAGCAGAACCCTCTAAGTAAGGAGTGGGGGGAAAAAAATAAATAAATAAAAAAAAAATTTACATATAGTTCTCAGAGAACTTCAGGTCACTTTGCCTGTATTGAGACACTGATCACCAGGAGCCTCCAGGTGAGCTCTGCTATTTCCAGCTGCTATCCTGCTTTTCATCTAGATGAGCTTCTTCCCATAGCACAGCTGGCAGAAATGAACATATGCCCACATCTCAGCATCATCATTTGAAAGTGGCAAGGTTTTGGTAGTGGAAGGCAATAAAGGTGGCTTCTGTGAGAAGAATCCAGAAGCTGCCCCATGTTAGATAAGGGGCCAGCTGCTGGCCGGAGCTGAGCCAATAAGCGATGTTGTTTGCCTCTGTGAGAGCATATTTGAGAAAGGAAAAATAAATAATAATAAAAAACCTGCTGTGCAACAGCAGCTGGGAGAGAGAGGAGTGAGAACCAGCCCTGCAGACCCCAAGGTCAGTGCAGAAGGAGGGCAGGAGGTGCTCCAGGCACAAAGCAGAAGTTCCCCTGAGGCCTGTGGAGAGGCCCCTGGTGGAGCAGGCTGTCCCCCTGCAGCCCATGGGTCCCACATGGAGCAGATCTCCATGCTGCAGCCCGTGGAGGAGCCCCCAGTGGAGCAGTTGAATGTGGCCTGGAGGAGGCTGCAGCCCATGGAGAGCCCCCGCAGGAGCAGGCCCCGGGCCGGAGTTGCAGCCCGTGGAGAGGAGCCCACACAGGAGCAGGGGATTTGGGGGGAGCTGCCGCCCATGGGGGACCCATGTTGGAGCAGTTTGCTCCTGATAGATGGACCCCGTGGTATGGACCCACATTTGGAGCAGTTCTTGAAGAGCTGCTGCCTGTGGGAAGCCCACGCAGGATCAGTTTGGGAAGGATGGCATCCCGTGGGAGGGACCCCATGTGGAGCAGGGGCAGACAGTGACTGTGAAGGAGTGGTGAAGTGCTATAAACTGACCACAACCCCCATTCCCCCATTCCCCTGTGCCACTCAGGTCAGGGGGGAGAAGGTGGAAGAGGGTGGATGGGGGGAAGGCATTTTTGGTTTCTTTCCTTTGTTTCTCACTTTTCTAGCTTGTTAGTAATAGGCAATAAATTTTATTATCTCCTTACGCTGAGTCTGTTTTGCCCATCACGATAATTGTTGATCAGTCTCCCCTTCCTTATCTCAAACCTTGAGCCCTTTGCATCATATTTTCTCTCCCTTTCCCTTTGAGGAGGGGGAGTGAGAGAGTCGTTGTGGTGGAGCTTGGCTTTAGCCAAGTAAAACCACCACACCAGCACTGACTGTAATTTGGTTTTGTGCCTGTACTCCAGGCTGAGTTCCAGAGCAGCGGCTGCAGCGGACTTGGTGTGTTTTGGTTTCTGTCCAGGACAAAGCCAGGGCTATTAGTCTAGCAGAGAGGCAAGTGGATAGCCCTAGAAATACTCAGGTGATCTCACCTGGATGTACCCTTAATGTAAAATAACGTTAGGCCTATTTAACCCTATTAAATACAGCTATGTTAGGCCTATTTAACCCTATTAAATACAGCTATGCTAATATTATTAAAACAGAAGACAACTCTACATGGCTTTTCTTTTTTTTTTCTTTTTTTTTTTTTTCCTTTTCATCAGTTTCAGGCCCCACCTTATATTCTTCAATTTGCTTTCTTCAGTCCTTTGAGTTCCCTGTTACTGCCTTTCTTCCTGCTCACTCTTCCTTTCTTCTTATCTATTTGGAAACTACCAAACCAAGAGAGATTTAACAGGCAATCCTCATCTTTCATATGTGAAAGCTCTATGAATGTAATGGGGACAAATACCATCCTAGAAATGTAAACATGACAAGAAAAAAAGCCTACAGAAACTATATGTGCTTGCCATTCAAAGGTGCATAGCTTCTTTAAGATGACAGGTTCAGTCAGCATATTTCAGCAGACTTGGGCTATTTCAGTTCACTGCTTGCATATTTTATATCAAGTGACCTGCCAAATGTCATGAAGAGGTGAACACGGAATAGAGAAATCAGTCAAGGTGATGGATGAGCTGCAGACTTGATTATTTATTCAAATTATTCCCACAACGATTGAGTCTTGCTGATTGCAGACAGCATTTTGTCACAATCATTAGGAAAGGGCAAAGGTGACAGAAATTTAATGGCCAAATTAGAGTTATTGAACAGTGCCAAGTATGACAATATTTTTAAAATCTGAAGTAGAAAACTGTCTTCATCAGTGACCAGTAACAGTTAGAGCTCTTTTCTCTAAACTATCTGTCTTTTTGTTCTTGAAAGTGTACATGCAACTCCAAAGGCATTCCAGAGGATAAATTCAATACCTCCAAGTTTCACTTCAGGCCCTTTGTCTTTAAGTAAGCATAGTATCTCACCATTCTCTCCCATTCCCCTTGAAATGTTTTGGGGAAAAAATGCTTCAAATATGTCTTTGCACACACCTCTCTTTCCTTGTTATGTTAGTTCATTTTAGTCTGACAGAAGCAGCAAGAAGACAGCACACTAGGATGATGCTGAAAAGTGATCTGACACAGTCAAGGTCAGCGTTCCCCTTGACAGCAAGGGGGAGAAGATTTCCTGTGATACTCCAACACATTTATATAAAATCACATACATCTATTTCATCTCTAACATCCCCCTGATGCTCTGTTGACTTGATAATTGAAAATGTATTTAAACATCAAGAATTGCTGTAAGTTCACACCTCTGTGAAACCATTAGTGGTGATAATTATAAAATGCAAAATCCATTATTTTTTTATATCAGAAGATTTTACATTTATGCCTAGATTCATCCCACTTGACTTCAGGCACTTTACTGAAGTGCTTAAGTTAGGAAAAGTTGTTCTTATAAGATCTTGCAGGCACATATTTATGGAGGGCCATTTAAAACTATGGTTGACATCAGTTTGGACTTTCACCAATTTCACCTGGAATTTCTGCTATGATCCAAGAGTTTATAGAAATGAATGCTGAAAAAATACACTTGGGTATATCAACTGATTAGAGCTGGTTGCACTGTGCAGCCATGAAAAACAAATGACATCAGGGTCACTAAATTGAGGCATTTGCAACACAGTTCAGAGGAACTGTTGACATTGTCTGGCCTCCTGTCCAGCTTTGGTGGAGTGCTGCATACAAGTCTCACTAGACAGAAAAGGTAAATTCAAAATGAAAGATGTATTGAGAATGGTCCCTTCCATTATCATATGAGTGGAAAGCTTTTCTTGTGAGAGCAGCCCAAGGAGTCTGGGTTTTTAATCTTAAAAAACAAAGATGAACTGTCACAATCTCTTTCTATAAATTTACCAGATTTATTAAGTGAGTCAAAAATATTAAAACATGCTTGTTTAAGAACTAACAATAATTCATCAAATTCTATACTTGCAACTGAAAGATCTCTAATTGTCAGAGAAGTGAAATTCTTTAACCATTTTCCAAAGACATTCTGAAGACAAAAGATTGTTGCATTCATAATGCAGTTCATGAAAGACACTGAATAATGTGTTTGCTTGAGTTGATGAGGCGTGTGATCTGGGAACCTACTCTCTAGGGTCTTTGTTTCTCATAAAATCCATTGTGGTGATGAGCACTATAATATTACAATTAACCAGATTAGGCCTTCAAACCAGACTGGTTTAAAGCAGTGTAAATCCATATCACCTCCAAAATTAACAATAGGACATGTTTTCCATGGAAGGAAACTCATCTTCTAGAATGTTCCAAAACTATTAATCTTCAGGCCTAGGGAGATATATCTTCATCTTCAGCTTGCTGTTCTATGCCCTCAGTCCCCAGTTCTTTATTTTGAACTGACTTGCAGAAGGAAATTATAAGTCAAACCAGTCCTTATACAGAATGTAAAATGTTAACCAGGTTCTTTATTTGCTTCTCCTCTGTGCAGTTTCAAAGGCCTCCAGCTCTTTGCTTGGCTGGTCTTTAAATAGCATACGGTCATGACTTTGATAAATTGCCATTTACGTGGACAGGAGCAGGATCTGTCAAATAATTAGTTATTATCCTTTATCTCTGTGAAATATAAATTAAACTCCACTTTCCACTCAAAATCAGCATTAACATTTTACAGAAAACTGGTCGGGTTATTTTCAGGTTTGTCTCTGCACTCCTTCCCGATTCCGATGTTAAAAGGCAGCACAGGGATTGAAAAGGCTCCTGCAGAGCTCTTAGTGATTATGCTCTTTGCAAGGTATAGAACTAAAGAGGTAAAATGAATACTGAGGGTGGGAAGGCTTCAGTTTCCAGACCTTTTATTACGACATGTTTTATGAGCTTTTCATTCTCACAATCTTAGCAACATGATAAAGAGAGCTCAGAGATTATTGATTTGCATTCTGTTTAGTAGGGCTGCTGACTGGAAGTCAAGTCAATGCAGAATGAGCTTTGGCAGGCTAAATCTTGATAAGGTCTGGAGTAAAACATGAGCTGTTCATTCATCGCCTTTTGTTTGGTTAATCAAAAGCAGAGAAATATAGCTATTGTGAAGCCTTATTTTGAACGCGATAGAGGATCTTCTAAACATGACAGCATGTAGCAATAATTGTCTAAATTACACACCAGCTTGTAAATACAGTTCCTTGTATTGCACTTATGGAATTCAGCATACTTGTACTATTGACTGTATTACCTATTATATTGACTTATGGACAAAGCAGAATTTGCATAGGCTGCTGAACTGTTACCATGTCAGATTCCACTATGAGAGTCTGAACTCAATTTCATGTACAATTTCAGGAAAATTCACAGCCAGGTAACTAGAATGCAAATAGTAAATAAAACAAAGAATTAACAGTGAAAGCAAAATATCACAGTAAAAATGGCAGCTGTTATTTTGTAAAGGCAATTATTTAAGTATCTCTATATCATATCTCAGTATCATATGAATGAGAATGGGTTTCCAGTGCTTGAGCACAACATGAAAGATATCCAATACAGACATTTGTTAGTTCCTGTTGCAAACATCAATAAAATAGAAACGTAAAACTAAATAGAGAATTTTCTCATGAACTATTGGTAAAAGCCTTTGCCACTCCTTGCTCTTACCTGAAGATTGTATATTTGAGAGCTTACTTGAATCACACCTATTCAGTTGTATTTCAGCAATAATAATATAATTAATATAATATAATCAATATAACATAACATAATATAGAAAATTAAAGCCTGCTGGGTTGTTTGTGCTAATGATGCTTTTATTGGGAGTGAAGAACCACTTCCCTTTCCTGTCCCACCTTTTCTTATCTCTTGTAAAATGTATTGCATTATTTATAGGACAGCTTCCACAAGAAAATCAATTCTATTTAGCAGGACAATTATTTATTAACCCATTTTTATGCATTCTGCTAAGTGTGAGTTCAAAATACCTGGTCCAAATTCTTATGTATTATGCAAGTACAGATCAAAGAGGACTCAGTCAAGATCCATGAAGAATCTTGGGATTTATCTTAGTAAAAATAAGTCTATTTTTTTCCAAATGATTTACCACAGCTGTCCAAGTCTATAAATTACTTCATCTTTTCATTGTTATTTAACCATTCAGGCTCAATGACCACATCCTTTGGAGCTTCTCATTCTGATCTAAAAAACCACCAGGACAAGGATAAATGTTAATCTGAAAGGTTTGTTAATAAGAAGGTAATGCCTGCCACACTTTTAGAAAGCCACTAACAATTGCACCAGAAATAACAGGAACAGAATTTGTAGTGAATAGTATTTAATTTATTTATTTTTAATGTGTCTGTTCAAAAATCAATTGTGAAATCCTTCTAAGTTGACAGCTATTAATAAGTAAAAGTTAGCTGTCACACATTTGATTACAAATGAATTATTTCAATCATCTCTCATTTGTGATACGATTGGTATTTTTCAGTTTAGTCTTAAAATATTTTCTTATTATGAGCTTCTTTTCTCTGAGAAAAAAAATAAGTAGCAATTATTCTACAGATATGTTTTTGCATTTGTGTTAAAATTTGTTAAAATTTCTGGATGCACAAACAAAAATCTGAAGAATATATTGGCTCTTCTACTGTAAAACTTTTAAAACTGTCTGTTAACCAAACATATTTCTATCAAAGACACTATTTGTAAATTGTTACATTTATCAACCAGTCCTACTCAGTATAACACTAAATTTTATATGAGAAGAAATGTGAATTTACACTGCAATTACACAAATATATGGCCAGATGATACAAAGAAGATGGAGCCAGACTCTTCTTGGAGGAACACAGCTGTAGGACAAGAGACAAAGTACGCAATTTGGAGGACTGGAAATTTCAATTGCACATGAGGACTTTTTTCTAACTATTAGGGTTGTCAAATATAGGACCAGAACATCCAGAAGGGTTATGGTGCCTCCACTTTTGAATGTGTTCAAGGCTCAAAAGGACAAGCTGATTTGGTTAGAGCTGTGTTTAGACCACTTGACTTCATGAGGTCCCATCCAGCCTGAAATACTCTGTGATCACTCCAAACACTTTGAGGACCTATCTCCTTTACTCAAATGAGTATTTGAACAAAACTTTTGAAATGCCAATTATTTCTAAATGTTTTTCCTTTGCTAAACTGGGTTGGGCACACACATTCAGAGACAGTGATAGCTTTAGTCATTTTCCACAGAAAACCAAGCAGAAAATGTAGTTAATCAAATGCTGACATGTAGTTCTTTAGAACAGCTGCATCCAGGTTATATTTAACTTTCTACGATCTGAAAAAGTAAAAGATTCAGGCAACAAAGTATCATTGTTGGGAACATTAATTTTGGATTCTGCTAGCCAGGCCCCAATCAAAGCTTTCTTTGTTAGGTAGGTCAAACCTTCTCATCCTCTTACAAAGCCAAAACACAGCAGAAACAAAGACAACACATCAGGAGACCAAAACCCAGATGACTTTCTCAAGGCAGCTGCAAAGCAAACTACAGGTCATATTCACAGCTGGTGTCAATCAGATCAGATCAGATCAGATCAGATCTTCTAACCTGAAGAAGTAACACTGTCTTACTGAAGATGAGCATCTGGTCCCATACACAATGTTAAGTAATAAAATCTGTTTATAGAAAAGAACTGATATGACAGTTTGAAAACACGGTGATTGACACATCTTGGAAAAACTTATTTGTAGGGTATATAAGAATTCGTGACAACTTTAACAATGGAAGGAAGACATTGTACATTAAAGCCTAGTCTTTTGGACATGTTAAGTGACACAACCCTTTCACAGAGGTATTCCAGGGTGCCAAGTCTCAGCCTTTGCCTTACCATGCTTAAAAGACATCACACACAATTGAACTGAGTGTTACCATAAATCCATTTCAGTCCAGTTCCTGTTGCAGGGCCCACAGAGTGGAGAGACTCCTGCCCTGTCACCAGCATGCAGTCACTCCAAATCACACAATAGATGCTCTTCAGTGGTTTAGTGATAATGCCTAGATGCATTTCATTATTCTGGCACACCCAGATCTCCTGTATGTCAATGTGTTGACAACCTTTGGTTTCACATACTGAACAGTACTACTGTCACTGTTAGGTTTCTGGTAAGGAAATACGTATTCAAGAGGAGGCAAAGGACAAATCTGCCTTTTTGTTTTTTTGTTTTCCTTCTGGTCACACTACTTAGTCTGAATAGTAATTTTATATTAGTAAAAATAACAAAGTGACAAAACAAAGCAAAACAATAATTCCATAGGTAAGGTCTCCTTAAATGTTAAGATAGACATAAACCATAGGGGACAATTCCATTTAAGTTTCGAAAATAAATTTCAGTCTTAGAAAAAGCTGCATAATTAAAACAAGCAACCACCACCACCAACAACAACAACAAAACACCTAAATGTTATTTTTACTTTAATCTTCAAATCTAATTGTGCAAAAATATCCATTTTGGATGAAACATTGATGAGTTAATCTGGACTGTAAAGCACCCAGGTTCATAAGCCTAGCCTACTTAATACATAGTTCATCATTTGACACGAATTAAGAAAACACCACATGAATATACATACTACCATTAGCTGTCAAGTTTCAAGCTTACAGGTGTGGAGACCATACTGTGGGACCTAAGAAGATAAATCAGAAAACTTCATAACCTCTGCTTGTTCTCTCTTTCCTGCCCTTTGTGCTATACCCCATTAGGCAATAACTTCCCAGTCTTTCTGTCTCCCAGACACTTCACTGAACTTAGAACTTTGCTTTATAAATCTTCAAGAAACTCTGTGCCAAAGCAATAGTGATAGAAATTAAATTTTAAAATAAAAAGGAAGTAGGGATCTTTGTGCAGTAAAATGTCTCAAGAAGGTATGTTATGCCTCAGCTAAACAAGGATGAGATTCAAAATGACACTGAAAGACTTAGCAACAGTGCCGTTACATCCCTCTTACCAAAACCACTTTCCATTAATCATAGTGTAAGTAGTATTTACTATTCCTTCAACCTGAAATTTCAGCGTAAGAAATCTGCAAGCGCTTTATAATTTAAAGGTTGATGAAGAATCTTGATGATAAAATAATCAGCAAACATATATGTATAAGCAAAATAGTACATTCAAAGTCAGAGATCTATTTCTGTGTGTTTTGAGTCATATAACAGTAAAATAAAACTACCAGATAAAGTACTTAAAGACTGCTTTTGCTGCCTCAGACTGGCATCAGGTACTTATACTAAGTATCTATGTAAAAACAACAATACATTTGCTACTGCTGTCAGGATAGTTTTACATGCACTTTATTCACTGCTTTATGTATGAAGTACTTGCAGGTTTTAATGTTAGATTTTCTGATCATCTCAGGATTATTTCAGTTCAAAGAAAAAAAAAAGAAAAAAAAAAGAAAAAATGCTCAATAGGTTTAATACCATATAAGTTTTGGTAGCTATTGTAGGCTTCCCAATACTGTTATCAGCCTTACATATCTTGCTTGTCCTGTAGTTAAGGTCTCTGTGTGGCAAGGCTTATGGAAAACTTCTTGAGTAACAGTTATCAATAAGATTTCTGTTAGCAAGTGGGAAATAGACTTGTCTCCACTTGCTTGAAAAATGTTTTTACTTAAATAAAAGCAAAGGAAATAGAGATATTTTTCTCTGATTATGCAGTCATTACTGTATAAGAGTGTCCATTCACTGCCAGGGAGATGCTGTGAGCAGGGGGCAGAAGGAAACAGAAACATTTGCTGAGTTTGATTGTTCCCAGAAGCTGATTTAGGAAAGGGAGCGTCTGAGTCTGATTGCATACAAAGACTATCTCCTGACTCAGGATCTTATGCGGAACAAGAGAAAGCAAGCTGCAAGTTCCAACTCAGCAGAAAATTGCTGAGTTCAAGAGTCTTTTAAATAATTTGGCTTCCCTTGGTCACTTGTTATTGCAGTTAACATTTCAGTCAAGAGTGCAAACATATATGTCTGCTAGTGTCTTGATGATAGGAAAAGAACAACTGTATTTTTAGAGGTGAAATGTGCACTTCTTTACTGCATGGCAAATAATTGTGTGGAACACAGAATGAAAATGGGAGAGGCCTTTATGTTTACGAAGTAGGCAATGTGTGCACTTCTGCAGCACCCATACTTCCTCTCTCCCAATATAATTCACTCTAATGCAAAAGAGCAGAACTTGTCAAATGAGCATGGGCACCCATTTCCACTACTGAAATGGCAGGCAGCACAGATGAACGGCCGCCTCCTTTGGGAGACATTTAGAGGCCTCCAAGTCTCAAACTCTGCAGTGAACACCTAAGAAGTTGTCGTGGCATTTATGGAGTGTAAGGTGGGAATTGAGCCATGCCAAGTCTGCTATTACTCCAGAGTGGCTGTTTCCTGTCCTCACTAATCTCAGTCAAGAATCACTGCTGGACTTCATGCCAAGAACTGCATTTATACATTAGATTTTGTGTGGCTGTCAAAATAACATTCAGGGTTTGGAAAAGCCCCATGAGAATTGCTTGATGTTCACATGGAAGGGAAGTGAAGAAGGAAGTAAAGAGCTTCAACCCCCCTGGCCTTTATGGGAGGAGGTACTGGGATGTTAGGCTTTCCACTGAGACATTATGATTTCTAAAGAGGTGGGAGGTGGTGATTGTCAATAAACAGCAGAAAAAAAGGAGGAAAAAAAAAAAAAAAAGGCTTATACTTGTCTTCTATAATAAAGGACCAATAATGTTTCAGGGGAGACAGAAAGAGAGGATTTGACTTAAATCTCTAGGTGACTCAGGAAAAGATGGAAAATACAAGCTAACATTCATGTACAAAAGACCCTAATAAGTGATCTAGTAATTGGAGCATCCACAACCCATCTGCTGGACACACAGAAAGAAAAAGATCAGTAAGGATCATTTTATTTCTGCCATACTTCAGGTTTTCTAAACCTTTGTAACTGTTGTTTAAGATTTCACAGATAAATATTGCTTGTTCTTGCCTTAATGTGGGTTGAATGAAAGGTGACTTCAGGGTAAAGGACAATTTAAGGGCTAACAGCTAACGTCAAAACATCATTCCTGTGCAGAGCAAATTCTTGTAACTGCAGATCTAGACTGCTCCTGTGACACCTGTGACTTTGGCTTCCAGAGCACAGAATGGCACAAGGGAAAGGAGGAAATTTGAGGACTGACATATTAAATAACCTACCTGGAGAACAAAATCAGCTCACCTGAAGCAAACTCTGTTGACTTGTGAGCTGAATATTTCTCTATACTCCACTGACAAGATCTCCTTTGAGTGCAGTGAGAGCTTAGATGCTCAATGGACATAGAGACAAAATCCTGCCTAGATGTGCATTGTACAGATGATCCCAGGAGCCAACAGAACAGGCAAGCTTTGAGAGGAAGAACTCTCAGCAGCCAGCATTTGCTAAAAAAGCTTTCTGGCACTGGCAAAGTGCCTTGTGAAGAATATCAGCAAAGTCCAAGAGCCCTTAGTGACTATAAAACTACTTATAAGCATGTGTCTATGTAAATCAAATATGGCACAAAAAGTCCTAAGCTGGTGGCGACTGCGCCTTTTAAAAAAGCTGAAGCAGTTTACTTGCTTTAGCTTTGCTGGGTCGGAGCCAGTCAAGTCAGCCTTTCCTTCTGGAATCGTGCACTAGAACGAATGCAGTGCCACCGTAATGCTACTCTGTTGGTCTGAGATTTGGTTTCATATTTCTGCCTGGCACTGTGCTGCACTAGGCAGACACATCAGTTTGGAAACCTTTAACCCCACTGTGATTTATAAGCGTGCCCTGTGTTTCTGCCAGAAAGTGGGCACCAAAAAGTCTAAAGTCTGAAAGCTCTGAGCAGCTAATTCAACCATAGCCAAGCTAGGGGATGCTTTTCATATGTGAAGGGGAGAACATCTAATGCACTGAAGAATGCAAGGCAGGAGAAGGCAATATTCTTCTAACCATCCTATTATAGCCAACAGCCCCAGAGTCAGAAACCAGGAAAGAATGGGAGACTTATATTCACCTATTAATCTGTCTATCTGAGTAAGAAAACTGCCTTTTGAGAGAACAGACTTAATTTTTTCCTGGTGAAATTTTACCACTTTGTCAAAGACACTTAAATATCCGTTTAAATAAAGGTGAAACTTCATTTTCCCTTCTTGAAACCATCTTGTCTACTGAATAAAAGACAAACATTTCCTGATTCTGCTCCTGGGACTGATATCTAGGCCAAATCTCTCTTGGCACTTTAGCGAGTGCTCAGCATGAGCATCAATTCCCCTCAGTCTCCACTGTGCAACCTTTTTGACTGGATGAGTCACTGCAAATGTACATGCATCCAGGCTGCAAGCAGCCCTCTTTGTTCAGTCTCAGGAGAGGGTTGTATGCATCAACTTCTTTTTTTCTGACCCTCTGCAATATGTCCCACAACCCTTAGGTATACCAGATTTGCAGTTCAGTTACAGAATGACTACTTTTGCAAGAGAGACAGGAATTAGTAGTTTTCTATATGTGCAATGAGTCTAGTAGTTGCAAAAAGTTGTTTTTAAAGCACATATGCAATGACTCCTACAGTTTCCCAGAAAATTCAAGCATGACTGCATATTTGCAGAATGACTACATGATGTACAGCACATACCTTCCCCTCTCGTGACAGATGATGGAGTATGGGTAGGGTGGAAAAACTCTGAGGAAAATGGTTTCTGGAAACAAGCTAGTCTTGCCACTAGGACAATACTTCTGTCCCACTATTAGCTAGTTCTGGAACAGAAAAAGCCTGAACATCTCTTATGTGGGAGGTTACTTAGGTGTCTCCAAGCCTGCCTCCTGCTCCTCTGGTTCTAGCCTGAAGTAACTGGTTCACATTGCACAGACAATGGATACAATGAGGGATACAGTTTATGTATTTCTAGGTATAAGTCCTTCCAACCTAAATTCCTAAAGTAAAAACAGTCACTCAGTCACAATCTGTGTCTCCCAAAAGCTTTTTTACACATTGCCTAATTTCACTTTAGCTTGATTTCTGAGGAGTGATGGCCATGATCTAAAGTTCCTAAAAATTTTAAGAAATGTTGTAGGTGGTGAGATTTAGGAAAAAGCTTCATCATAAGTAAGTTTCTAATGGGCACAAGCAAATTTCAAAGAGAAAAAGAGTGTCTTTAAGCACAGTAAACTCAGAGTGTGCAGTCAAGCAGAAGGCAAATCCCAAGAATATGAAATTTTGTTTGTTCTAATGGTAATGACATTACTTTTTGGGTTGAACAAAGCATTAGGTTGGCTAGCTACTAACATGGCACTATTCAGGATAGGCATAGCAGGAGTGTAAAAATGTCATCCAGCAAGTAACAAGATCCTGTGATGGGAGTAGTTGGTTGTTTGATGTACTTGAACACAGCAGTTCATATCAATTCACCACAGTATGTAATGCTTTTTAACACAAAAAGTAGAGTCAAATGCTGCATTCCAGCTCCAGCCAAATTGCTATTTACTTTGACAACTAGAACAGAGAGGACTTAGTTCTTGTGTGGTCTAATGCTATTTAAGTAGGATGTTGTGCCACTTTCTCATAAGCTAAAATGATCATTTGAACACAAAGGTAAACATAATGAGCAGCTTATCTACAGAGGCTAAGGAAATATTTTATTTATTTTAAGAAAAAAAAAAAAGAAAATTGAGGAAGCAATTGTAAACACTAATGAAGGAAAGAATGTTTTGACAAATATAATGCTGGTATATTTTTATAGTAAGGATAATGAAAACTTACCAAAACTTACCTCACCTCACCTCTATGCTTTTTCCTTCTCAAATTAACTTCAATAACTGCCAGACTAGGACAAAAACGCAATATATGGGAAAATCTGGAGTTACGATGAATTTTTGTGTTTCTTGGTTCATGTAAATGTGGTAGCCAGTAGCTATTTTCATTCAGATTTCAGCAACAGGTTTTCTGTTTAGCTTAGGATCCCAAAGCAACACAGCCATTGAGGGACAGCAGACCCCAGTGCTGCCTGCTAATTAGGAGCCTGACAAATGTAGGTCACAAAAACAAAAGCAAAGCTTTTCCGGGGGAAGACAAACGTGTGATTTGCGAATGAAAAGCCAGGAAGTTTTAAAAGTGAAACAGAAGTATTTTCAATCGGGCTCTTCTTACAAATGAAAGCAGTGAAAACTCTTGGCTCTTAGCACTTTAAGGGGAGAGAAGATTTTCTTAACCCTTTATTCTTGTAGGTAAACTGAAATTCCAGCCAGTTAGTGTTAGAAACATCTTTTCCATTGCTTATCAGAATGATGAATTTGTTTGAGAAATACAAAATGACAGAGCTAACCTTTATATAGAAGTAAGAGGAAAAAAGAGGTATAATAATCTCTTGTTCCTCTAGCTGTTTTAGACTGGACTTTGTTAAACACTGCTGTACTCTCACTCCCTCATTCAGTACCAAGCACACTTCAAATTTGTTGTTGCTTGAATATTTATTTTCCTCAAATTTTCTTTAATTGTGAAATATGTTTGAAAGTTAGTTGCACATTTTCACATTTGAAGATCCTTCACTGGGAAAAAAAAAAAAAGTGTGAGTTTGTTCTTAATCAAAGTGTAATGTCTCCACTATGTGAGTTCTGAAGATGCAATTATTCTCTCCTTTCAAAAGACTGACAAGCTGCCTGATTATACAGCCTCACAGATAATAAAATGTATTCTAGAAAAGAATTTACAGTAGTATGGCCCCAATCCACACACGTATAACTGCCTTGCTGAAGAACTGCCTGTTATTATAAATCTAACAATCTATCTTTTGCCTTACTGGAGTCAACAGAAGGCTCTTTTCTCTTACTGACGTTAATTTAAATGTAGACTGATTTACTAAGAAAAGGAATCTGAGCCTGAAGTCAAAAGAAAGGTAGTCACTGCAGCCCCCCAGCTCTACATTTACATTTGCATGTATTTTTGAGGCTTGTGTTCCTTTCCCAGCAAATATTTTTGAAGTAATGTCTGAAATACTCATTTTAACCACAATGAATGTCATGGCTAAATAGCAAGGCACAGTAGGTTTTGTGTTTGTTCTGCAGTAACAATGCACTTGAATGAGGGCTTTGAGTATCTAAGTCAGTGAGACCACCTGCTATAGCTCTTTCTTTTTGCTGAGGAAATTTTTTTGCAAACATCCCTTCAGTGTATTTTTCCATGTTATCAAACTTAATGAATCTTTACTTTTTGTGATCTTAGTAATGTGGTGGAGAATAGAATTCTAAAAACACAGTTACTCTCATCACTCTTTGCCACATCTGGCTTTAAGAAATTGTTCTTCTGAACTAATTTCCCTCGTCTGTTCCATTGCAAAATGTAATTTTAAATTATAAGCATGAAAGTGCGTTGATAGGCCTGTCACAGAGACTGTAGTAACCTTCCCCTTCACAGTAGTTTCCTCAATCGTTTAAAATATTTAGAGTCAAAATATCATCTACCTCATCAGTATGAAAAAAAAAAAAAAGAACAAACAAACAAACAAAAACTTTTTGACTAATTCTTTAAATACCTAAGAAAACCTATTTTATTACATTGAGACAGTGATTTATCATCCAAATTATTTCATATTCTTTTCCGGAGCTCAGTGTTTATGGGTTGCGACACAAGACAACTGGATTTCATTCTCTGCTACACCACAGCTTCTGATTTTGGGAAAGCTTCCAAATCCCACAAATTAGTACTTAAATTCTGCCGAAGGCCAAAACTGTGACCTTCAAAACCCGTTGCTCAGTTGTTGCCAACCCTGGGGGCATATTCTCGGACTGAGCAATTATCTCCCAAGACCAAAGTCATAACCATGGAATTGGTCTCTGTATGAAATGCAATAGAATATAATTCTTTTTATATAACCAGATCCAAAGGAGGAACTTTCCTTTATTCATTTGTGCAATGATTAGAGCTCTAATCTTAAAATTAAGTACCTCATTCCCTAAAAATGCCTAAATCCAATATTCCCACCAAAAAAAATGGTGGGCATCTTATCCATTACCACCACCAACTGGCCTCTGAGATTCCTCTGGACCACAGGGAGGAACATGTTTTTTTTCTAATTGTGCATCTACAGCATAATCCCTCTTCCACCCACAGATTTTCCCTTAATAAGGAGACTGTATCCTGCTGACATACAATACTTCAATTCACATTTTGGGAGTCACACATGTAATTTGCCCTTAAGCCTTATTTTGATCTGTGATACAGGTAAAGAGTTGGAGACGCTTAGTATTTTCCACCCATAACATCACAAACAGTATTATTGGCAGACCCAGCAGAGGTGACAAATTTCTTCTAAAGAAAGTTGCCATAATTTCCATGTGCAGGTCAGGAGCACTGTCAACAGAAAGAATGGGGGGATGTAAATAAAAGTCCACTAGCAGAATCAGAAAGATGGAATTAGATGAAGACTAATATTCCCAGAGGTGTTTACTATACTACAAATATATATTTAATCCCAAATCAAAGACGTTTTGAAAGACTTGGGATACATATAGTAATTATTTGTTTATTGAAATTAAACTTCACTGTTTTAAGAAGTTTAGTTTGACTTTTCTTTTAGTGATAAAATATATGACTTTAGATCCATTTATATGCCAAACTAAAGGAATATTTTGCATGCTGACTTCCTCTACTAAGAAAACAAGTTTAAAATGTTGAAAATAAGAGTAAAAATATTTTTAATTGTTAAGGAAAAAGGGGAAATATATATCCATAAGGCATAAGAATGTTATAAGGTTAATACAGAAGAATCTTTCATTTCCAGAGGAAAATAACTCAGAAGGAAGAAAAAAAAATAAAAAAAATAGAAGAAAAAAAAATCCCTTTGTAATATAGTGCAACACAGCAGAACTCTAAGGAGCAAGAATAAAACTGATTTACAACTTCAGAGCATTTTAATTGTGTAATGTATTTTGAAACAAAGTAACAGGTTTCAAATTAGGAATTAGTTACAGAAAGTTTTTTGAAGGATTAATGTATGGCAGTAGCATCTTTCAAGTTTTTGTCTGGAAATTTTCACTGTTCATTCTGAACAAAAGTATTTCTCATTAGAAGTCTGATCTTATTTTTCCTCCCCCTTCTCTCCCTCACATTCTCATTTTTTTCTCAGACCAGACCAAAGAAAATGTTATCCATTTTCCCTCCCAGATGTTCACCCATCTCTCTCCTATCCTTTGCTTTGATCTATTACTAACCTCTTCAATCATTGCTTAACCACAGAACTGCTATTTCTTTTGAATCCTAAGTTGAAAATAAACCAATGTACAGACTAGACTTTGGTGAACTACTTTCTTTGTTAGAGATTAATTTTGGATCTTCTAATAACTGGGCTTTCTCTTTCCTTTCTTAGATTTCAATCAGGATGTGATCTCTTATGACAGAACTCCATAAAAATGCAAGCTTGTAACTGATCTAAACCTAAGTAAATGATGAAAAGACATTTTTGCTTTATTACTGTATCTCACAATACTTCTAAGACTCACTTCTATATGAAGAAAATATTTTAACTTCTTTAATAAAATTCCATAGGTTTGCATCCTTTGCATGAGGTAGAAGATGATACCTATTAACATCTCTAAGATATTCTCAAAGCTTTTAAACTTTGTGCACTCTTCCCCAAACTCTTCTAATTCCTCTGTTCATAATCCATCGAGAGGCTGAAACAGGAGTATAGATTTAAGAAGTGGGGTATTTGCATGAGTCTTTTCACCCACAACATGAGACAAATTAGAATTACATCTGTGGTGGGCTTTGAATTATCAGCAGAATATGTGGGAGAAAAAAAAATATTTTTCATCTTGCTTTATTCTTCTTCCTCACTGATTAATGCAGTATTTTGGCAGTTTATTTCTGCCAAGAAAGAGGGAGGTTGTTTCTTAATAACTGTTTATTTGTTTTCTGTCTCATTCAGTTGTTCCTTGGTTCCCAATTCAGGAAGTATCTCTTTCAAGGAAGTTATGTAAACAAATAAATTACCCATGGACTAATTAAAGTCCATTAGAACTATGTGCTAAATACTTCCCAGGACACTGGTATTCAAACATGAGGTGCTGTGATATACCTCAACACTTCTTTCTACATCACAGGGATTTACCCTTTTCAATATTTTCTTTGAAGTCCCTATTTATGTCATCCAGATAGTGACCATAGGACTTCCAGAAAAGAGAAAATTAAACCTGATGAAAGCTTAATTAAATGAGTATTGCAGGTTTGCTTAAGCAAACATGTATAAAATATAAACTGAAAAAAAATGTATATATAAGTACAACTTTGAAAAATCAAAATTAGAATAGTTGTTTGTGATTTCAGTGCTAAAACAGAAAATAATTACCTCATTTAGACATACAAAATAATCCCAACCTTACCTTGTAGCTTTCTCAGGTATTTTCTATTACAATTGAAATTTTGAAAAAATGCTGTTCAAATAACTCATCTTTAACCTTATGAAGTGTTGATCCCATTAACCATGAAAAGGATATCTTACCTAGTTTCAGCTGAAGATTATATTGCCAAAATTTCTTTACTGTGATGCTCATATTGACAACTTCTCAAGACAAAGGGATTAGGAAGCTTTGAGGATAATTCTTTGAGTTCCTACCATTGACCTAACCTTGTTCACAGTATTGATTATAATTTTTTTCCACCCAATTAGCTAAATATATTTCACTGAAAGGTGCTGTTCATATAGAAGTATTTATTGTGAAAGAGCCCCTTGGCACAAGCTCTTTAAAGACATCCTTTTCATTTCAACTAGAAGCTCAAAGAAAAGCTCTTTGATACAGCTATCTCATTTGATTTGTTTATCATTTTCCTCGCTTCCCAAAGGTTATGGGAGCATTTCTAATAATGCTTTTCTACATTCTAGCATGATGAAGAATGGTTCTTTTATCTGTTAACATGTACAGGAACCTCCTTACATGAATATAAGATCCATTTCTCAAGACACTGGTTTTGCAAAATTAGAATAAACTTTTACACAACCAGCCCTAACTGAGGCACCTGGCAAAAGGTTTGTAAGCTGTTTATCTGTTTATAGGTATGCTTGGCATATGCTTCTGTCCCCACTGCTCTTTTATACATGGATTATTGGGGTCTAAGTCCAACAGAGTACCTAAAGGGACATCTTCATATGTTAATCATATGGAGTTCTCCCTACCTTTCAGTTAGAATAATTTAATGTAATTTTCTTAAATTTGCATACTTGGATGGTTGAAGGAGGGAGGAGACTTGGATTCTTGTTCCCTGCATTGGTAAGTCCTGTATCAAACAGCAATGGTTCCACTGACAACTCAGGGCTTTCCATTCCAGTGCTGAGTGGGGCCTTCTACAGCATAACACTAAGTTCTCCTGAGCATGCTCCCATCAAGAATGTCCTGTTAAGTTAAAGTAACTTTTTTTTTTTTTTTTTTTACCTTCTAAAATGATTGTATTAAATGTCAATAAACAGGCTAGTCTTCTAGGACTGTGACCTTTTATGCCAGATATTTAGTTCATCCTACTCTTAACAAATATGTAAAATTTATTAATCCTTTAATTCTTATGAACTGTTAACTATGACTGGTGTCTACTTCTCTAAGTAATGATATACCAGTTTCTCCAGGTTCAAATTTCTCATCACTGCACTTTTCCTCTGCAAAGGGGGTCAGGGTCTGTATATTAATAAATCATAAAAAAAAAAAAAATACAGCCTGTATTCATTTAGCTTATTTTTCTGGATATGTGACTTGATACCATGGCAGAATTAGACTATTTTATCAGCTGTGTACATATAAGCCTTTAACCTTCTGTGGAAAAAAAATAAAAAAATAAAAAAATAAAAAGTGGGGGAGATACACGTTAGGGTGCTATGTTTGTTAAAGGCTGAAAAATGACTAGATCGTTCTTGAGAAAACGTGTCACTTACTACAGTTATAAGTCACCACATTTATGGTACACTTTTAGGTGAGCATAGAATGGAGAATTTCTTTGTTGACAGATGCTAGCTATTAAATTTCCAAGCAGGGAAGCTTAGGTGCTAAACTGTCTTATGAACAGTCAATCAAGCTTCTCAGCTCAATGAATGAGACAAACTCAAGTACAGTTAGCAAGGCAGTTTATAGATCACCTCTGTCAACTCAACTCCCTTCTCTATGGCCCATTTGGATGTTTCCTCTCACAGAGATCTCAGACTAAATAAAAGTATACAGGGAACTTCCAGCCATTCAGACCCAAATTTACTCTGTTCCCACTGTAGAGAGCCTGAATTAGGCAGTTATAGAAAACCTACCTGCATCTTTGTGTTCCTCTAAACTTAAATTCCCTTATTGACTATACAACTTTTGTCTCCCTATGAAGCTTTTCTCACTTTATTATTCAGTTTACTTTTCCAGAAGTGGTTTGTCTCAGCTTCAGTCTTTTAAACCAATGTTTGGTAACTGACTCCTTAACTACACCTATTATTTGGTGCTTTTTTAATCACATCTAAGTTGCTACAGCATTGGATTTCGTCATAAGATTCAAGGCAAGTAAAGGCTGTCCTTGACTCGATACCAAGTAGGAAATGAGTACATAGATTTATAATGAAATACGATGAGCTTATTAAACATACACATAACTCTGTGATCTTGGTATATGAAACCTGTGTTGTAAATCCCTATTAAAGCAGATGGGGACTGTCAATGCATTAGTTATTATTCTCAGAGCCATCTCTGTAGAGCCAAGGCACCCCGTGTAAGATGAAGGTATTATGATCCTCATTCAGGAATGACTCAAGTACTGAAAAATGACTGATACTTAGAATCTATGCATTTTGGGACAGACTTTCCACTGCTTTGGGCCAACATTATGCCAATACGAGGACAGGAGTCTTTACTGATAAAACGCTAATATAAGACAGTAAAAAAAATCAGAAGCATAGAAACAGAGGCTGTGCATACATTAACACTATCATGAAGTGAGAAGTGAGAGCATATTTTGAGTCAGATCCCCCACAGGGACATAGGAAAAAGATGACAAGCACTGAGACTAGCTAACCTGACTATTAAAATTGTACCAGAATATTAGCAAAGAATATAGACAACTCAGCTTTTCAAAATTAGTCATGCAGTAAATCTGTCTAGACTGTACCACTATTTGGACCCCATGCCGTGTTTTTCTACACAGGAAAATAGGTATAGTACTACCGTATGGGGTGATGAGGTAACTGTCACAAGAATGAATCAGGAACATACCCAGAAATCCTGTAGATGAAAGATAACAAGCTGCTCTCCCTAATTTTGCTGTAGATCAGAGGGTTGCAGGTTGATTACCTCCCCTTCATCAGCTCAGAGGTGTTCACAATGTGCTGGTATAATCCCAAAGGCATATAAATCAAAACCATTTCTACTATACTTCCTGAGCACACTTTGTTAGGTCAGCTATTAAGAAAATACCTTGTAACTTTTGGCTATTTATGACTAACAAAGTTCCACAATTAAAAAAAAAATAAAAAAGTGAAAAGAACGGAAACATTTTTCAAACATCTCAGTACTGAAAACAATCATTATTAAAATTTCAATCAAAATCTTTTTCATTTTTCAGAGGTTTTTCCGACTATCTTTATTCACCTCTTGATAGACAGGGTTTGATGGGCTTACTCAGCTTGAATATGTAGTATGATTCAATGTATAACCTAAGATGTCGTGGTTAACTTCACAGTTTCTTCATATAAGCTGTCGTATCGGTAAGTTCTATCCTGTAATGTGGTTATTACCTACTGCTACACCAAACGCTTTAAACTGCCATTGAAATTAGTGAACTAAAGGTGATCAGTATATATCATTAGGAATGCTAACGGTATAACAGTCTGTAATATGCAGTTGTTATTATCAGCAAATATATTATTATTTATGTTTGAAGCTCTTGTGACCTCAGTGCAGTATCAGTTCTCTTCTATATCTTTTCTCAGATTTGATCTCATACGATAAAAATATATGTATAAGAGAATTAAAGCCCTCTCACATTTACTCTTAAAAAAATAGCTTAGTTGGGGCCATATTTTAAATTTGGCATTAGTTCTAGACCTGATTTCAGAGTTACTGCAAGAACCTTGCTTACAGGGATGACAGCAAATGATTCACTCAGTGTTACGTTGTTCATCCAGTTGTAGGGCTGAATTAAACAACAAACTTCTAGAAAGACAGAAAAGTATAATTTTACAGCAGACAAAGAGTGACATGCCTTGGATCCACCAAGATGACTCACATTCTTACAAGTGAGAAGTAACCCTTGTCTTAGCCAGTTCACAAATTAGCAATGATTAATCAAGCATAAAAAAGTCTGGGTGACTACAGCAAAATGCATCCCAATACAAAACTAAATCCTTCCCAAAACATTTGTGAGCTTTTTTTTTTTTTTTTTTTTTTTTTAGTATATTCATATCTTTATGGTTTCTTCCACTTGTATCCTGCCACTCCCGCCTGTCACTGAATGCTATAACAAAAAAGAACAGCAGAAAATTTAATTTCAGAATAATATTTGCAGTATTTTGAACACATTTGACTTCAAATTTCCATGTCAGCTTTAGGTCCAGATATGACTCAGAAACCTGCTTGTTCTATTAACTACCCTTTCTCAGTTTTATTTTATTCTGTACCTGTTTTTGTATCTTCCCCCAGCTCTTAGTATATTGAATAGACTTGAAACATCTAAGCTTTTTCATAATAGATCTTAAAAGCATCCATCAAAAGAGGCAAATTATATATATAAAAAAAAAAGAAAAAGAAAAAAAAAAGTTTTAACAACACCAGATAACAACACGTGAGCTTTCTGTACCTGTGACTGAAATATAAAACCCTGTTAATTTCTGTGACCAGAAAATACAGTTCAGAGATCAGGTCATGATCAGTCTATAGATAATAACATTGGCAAGAAAAAAAAAAAAATTGCATTTTTGCAGACAGATAAACATGAGGAAACTGCAATCTATTCATAGCTACAGGCAGATGGTTTAATAGATTCATGTCCAAGAGCAGAAAAAGCAGCTCAGTTTGTCAGGGAAGATATATATTGTGAATTATTTACTCAGCTCAAGTAATAAGTGGGGTCAGGATAGAACAAAATAATACATTGATTTTTCCTTAAAAAAAAAGAAAAAATATGAACAGGCATTTATCCAAACTGCTACACCAAGCCCAAGAAGCAGCTACCTGTCCCTCAAACTAGATTTCATTTTCACTCCCTAAGTCCTTGACACCAGGTCTGTAGTTCTCAGATTGCTGACACTCCAGTCCCATCCAAGCTTAAAATCAAAATCAAATCAAATCATTCCTTTCTTTCAACGCACCAAGTTCCTCAGGACTGGCATTTCGCTTAGAGATGTGTTGGCTGAGCGCATAAGCATCAGTGTAAGCTGATAAAGGAGCAAGGTAGCTAAATCTACCCTAAATCCCCACAGAAACCTGATCCATTAGACATGCTCAGGTCATGCACTGACTTCCACACAACAACCTAATGGAATAGACTAACATTTATAATACAGAAGTATTTATAATACACCCTTAGCCCTTTTTTTGGCCCACGGTATTTTTGAATCCATAGATTGCACTCTTTAAGAAGGCTTGAGACTGAGCAAAAGAGACAAGAACTAGACTTGAGTCTGATGGGGACATAGTCCAGAAAAGTTGAAATGTCATCCTTTCTAGTAGCATTGGTTTGGGTTCACAATGCAGGTTATACGAAAAGGGCTATAGGTCCCAGAAGATGGGTAGTCAGCATTCTCTAAAAATTTTAATCATTCAAATTTCCTGTGCACTTGTAAATATCCCTTATTGCTGCTATTCTTCCAGGTCTTCATTTTCACTCAGTGAAGCTTTGAACATTTTTGATACTTTACTCTTTGTCTACTGACTGAATGTTCTGTTATCTACCATAACCAGGTGCCATTATCATATTTTAACATTCATAATCTGGTTTCTGACTAAACCATCTATTTCTTACAAGCACACAGTAAAAGTTTGTTTGTTGTTGTTTTTTTGTTTGTTTGTTTTCACAGAAGCTCAGAAGAAACAACAGGCACGAAGAGAAACGGGGCAGCCCAGCTCAGCAACTTGCTGTGGGCTTGGAAGGAATGACCATGAGAGAACCTCAGGACTGTGACTCACTATCTGGTATTTCATTGTCTAGGTTCATTACTTCCTTTCCCTGCTTCCTTCATTATGAAGCATGAACAAAGATGTGCATTTGGAAACTTATAAAGTCATAAGTTTTTAGTTTATCTACATCTGTGGTAGTGACAGTCCCGTCAAAAACTTCAAAAATGGGGAACTGCAAACTGGTTTATTATTATTATTATCATTATTTTCATTAGCTTTGCTAAAGAGAGTAGCATGGCATATTATCTATTGTCTCATAAGCTGGACAAAGTACTTGCAACACTGAATGAATGAGTAGAGGGAGCTATATAAAGATTTTATGCTATTTTGCATTATATTCCCACAGAGACTGAAATTCTGGCCTTCAAAGAATTATTGAGATGCAGGTTAGAGACACTGCAGTGGCAGCTGCCAGGATTTAAACTACACAAATTGAATTTTGGACATTGAAATTGCATTTCTGACCACATTCTATAGACCTGAGGATTGAGATGTTGGACTTGGGATATAACTAATTTTCAGTATATTTTAGAAGAAAAAATCTATTCATGGTTAATATATGTCTATCCTTTCTGCTCTGTAAAGTCCATCAAAATACCATCTATTGTCATTTTAGATACAGCAAACTCTAGTGAACCAGACATTTGGAGCTTATACAAGCAGGCTACTGTTTGACCTAGTTTCATTACAAGCCTGAAACTGCCCATTACCCACTTAATGATGAGTAAGATGAAAAACTGAATCCAATCTACCTTGCAGGACTTGAAAAACCATCCAGACAACTCTCAGCCAAGGAAAGCATCTTAAATTAATATGCCAGACTATGAACTCCAGTGGCTGAGGGAGGAGCTGGCATGCTCACTTCTTCTGCCCCTACCCCAGGTGCCAAGTCTCACTAAGGCCAAGCTGCGGGGCAGGTATCTGGGTGAGGCCGCACCTGAGCTCACCACAGCTAAAATCACCAAAGCCTGCCTGACAGTGTCCATAGATTTTCAGTCACCTTTCAAAAGCAAAATAGCTGCAGCAGTGGGACTGCCATGCCCAGGTTAACAAGCTCTTCTTTCGCAACAGTACCAACTGACTTGGACTTAATATTTTGTTCACTGTCACCACTGGTTTTGGGAACAAATCAGTCTCTGTTTGGTCTCTCTGCATTGCACGGCATTACAGCCTGTGCTATATATAGCTATACTCATATATATGAAATGGTAGAATGAACTACACAAGCTGAAACTCTCTTCCTTTCACCACCATAAGGAAAAACAAACAAACAAACAAAAAAAACCAAGCAAATTAAAAATAATAATAATAATAAAAAAAAATCAGTATATCCTTAACTATCAGCATTTGATGAAAATGTGTTTAAGGTTAAATGCTTGTTTAAATCATTGGACAAATCAAGGTCTAACACTGATGACAACAGATGGCTTATCATAGATTTACACTAGTATAATTGAGGGCAGAATTTGTTCTGGGGTGTCGAATAAGTATAACAATGAATTAAACAGTGCAACCAATCTAAAAGAAAAAATGCTCATTAGTGTGAATAGAAAACCATCACAGCAGAAAAATGCCAGCACTTACTGCAATACATCAGCTATTCCCATTAACATAGTAACTAACCATTTCTGGATAGTATGATGCACAGCTAAACAAAATAGTGCAAAATGATAACTCCCATCCACATGACTAAATTACAATTCTTCCCTGTCTTTATCATACTATCTCTGCTGATGTTCTACTAAATAATTTTCACACAGACAGTGAAAGAATTGAGGAAGAAATGTAAAGAGTTTTGCATACAGTAATGCATGCATACATGAGTTGTGCTAATCCTATATAAAAATAAATAAAATAAAAATGAACAAAACAAAACAAAAACTTTGGTTTGAGAGAGATTCTCCAAAAAAAGTAATCTTTAACACGTCCCATTTTTGAGTGGCGTGATTCCAGACTCTTTGAAAATCCCAGTCAAAGCACATAGTTTTGCAGTAGACTCATCTGGATAGTTTCTTAGCCAAAACAATTTCAACAAAAAAGCTGGTTCCAGACATACCGTATTAAATAACCTCTGAATTGGCAAAGAGTGATGCATACATTCCATCTGAGAGTCTGCAATGGGTCCGGTCAGTTGAGGTAATGTAAGTTCAGTTTCATAGCTAGAAATATAGCAGACTTTTAAACACATAATTGTAAAACAGTCCTTTTATACTTTCAGTGTTGATGTAGATAAGAAAATCTGTCTAGATAAGGAAAAAGAAGACTAATATACTACTTCAGACTTTTAAAACTTTTAGAAACAAAACAGTAGAAAAGTGGGATGAATGGTTACAGTGAAAAGAGAAGTAAATACAAATGTTTAATTTTATTGGCAGACAGGAGCATATGGTCATCGTTGTACAAGATCCTGTTTTTTCCTCAATTATGTCATAGTTCACATGACTGTAATTTCACTTGCTCTCTGGGAGTTATGGTCCAGATTTAAAATCAGTCTGCAAACTATAAAAATTGGATAAGCCCTGATCTTCTCAGCCTAAATTATATTTTATTTCTATTTTCTCCTGGCCTTTCTTCTCCCCTCACAAGCGTGGCACATTTCTGCATTCCTCTCATCTGAGAGCCATTTGTGTAGGTGGCGAGGAGGTGGATGGAGCCGCACAGAGAGATTCTTCCCCACAGCAGGGTGTGGAGGTTGGGGCAAAGTAGGAGCAGGAGTGAGTGCAGTGATCTGGCCCAGCACCCTCTTCCCCTTCCATCAGCATCATTCTCTTCATATGATTTGTAGATCCTCTGCAACTCTGCTTTTCCCACCTTTGTATGTATAAATATAATTTTAGCCTGTCTTGTGTTCTGCTACATTCAGTTACTGGTCTTGATGATACTGTTATATAAAACTTCTGAAACAAAGGAAATTTCTAATGTTCACATTGACTTCAAGTAAATATCTGTGAAAGATTACAGTAATATCTCCCATCAAATATTCATTTTCCCCACATGATTCAAGGACAATCTAGTCTTTACTCAACAGTCTTCTGTATTGCAGTGTTCTTGTATACCTGAAAAGGTAGAAGGCTTGAGTGCAAATATAATGCAATATTCCAGTAGTTCCCATCTACTTTGAATGTTTTAATTATAGAATCAACAGTAGAACATTATCTAGAGAGCAGTATTGCAACAATATGCAATCTCACGTGTGAATGCAGTTATACTGACTGTATCTACATATTTAAATATAGATATATAGATATGTATATCTAGTGTTCTTGTTGAGGATTAATTGTATAGCTTGCCACTTACAGAGAAGCATCCATCACAGAGAAGACTTGACATCTTTCCCCCAGTTCACCCAGAAAGTTTTATTTGAACCAGTGTTTTTCTTTATGCTTTTCTTTAAAATATATTTATACATATATACACACACACATATATATAGTGTTTCAGACATCCTAATAATACAAAGAATCTTTACATCAATAAGAGCAGAATTTAACCCAGTTCTATTGATGCTTACAAGTGGTTGTAGAGAGGGACAACAAAAGGGAGAGATTGCTTACTCATCATAAGATTTTTCCATAGAGCTTGAAATGTGCATGAAGAGTGAAGGAAGAGAAAGAAAAAGAGCTCTGGTGCATAGACTGACACAGATCTTTTACTCCAAATAAATCTCAGAGGCATTGAATGCAGCACACCAGTTTGGATTCATGTAGTCTGAGTCAATTCAAACTAGCATAGCTTGCGTGGCATAGCTAGCATGTCTACTCATGTGAAAGTATACTCTTGTGCCTCTAAAAGCAGAACAGAGGCAAATTCAGTTCACATCTTTCCTACTGTAAACCCCACTTCCAAGGTCACTGGGTCATTGCTTCAGCACTGATTTCATTTTGATGAACTATCAAAATCAACTCTTCTTACGAGGCCTCATACAAAAATATTACTGGATCTAATCCTGACAATACTTGGAGGACTATTAAAAATGCAGAGTAGAAAAAGCCAGAACTATAAATTACAACTGATGACTGCTGGTTCTTCAGCAGCTCATGCTTTGTTTAAGGTCAAAATCTGAGTATCAAATGTCTATAGCAATAGATATCATTAATCAAAATTAAGCTCCCACAAGTGTTAGTGCTTTCAGTTTGGAGGCAGATATTTTACTGCTTTTTGCACATTTAGGATAGTTTGTGTGTTTAGTAGCATGTAAATCTTTCACAGGAAAAATGTAGCATGGCTTGCTTTATGTACTTCATTTTGAGTCTGGTTTTATTGATATAAAGAATAGCTTCATAAGTGTCGTGCTAATGCCTTTCAAAAAAAAAAAAAAAACTGATTGATAGCAGATATTAGAAATATTTTGGATGCTTCAGTGCATACAGGGCCTTTCAATTCACCATAAAAATGGGATAGACAAAAACATAGAACTTTAAGTGAAGTTCACACAAGGGAGAAAGAACCCACGAAGGCCTAAACTCTTAAATCATAAAAACTAAGTCCATTCCTGACTCTACTGTGTTTTCTTCTTTAGACTGTAAACTGTTAAGGATTGTCCCTCAACAAATGAACTTCCTGACTAGAATATTAAAGCTCAGCTTTGCCAGGGTCTGTATATATTAATGTAATAAAAATTATGTAAGTAATAATTTGCTTTGAAGCCCAGGAATCTTGCTTATAAAAGTTAATTACTGGATAAATCTATAAGCAGTAGTGGAAACAAAGCAGAGTGTAAGACTTTTTCTGTGGGTGTCTGACAGACCCTATGTGCTGGCTGACAGAGATGCACCTTTCTCATTTGTTCTTTCTGTGGAAATACAAATCCTTCACTCTTCCCTGAGAAGTAGGCTGGCTGCTGTGGAAATCAGACTTATGGCTGGTGGCCATCATAGTGATAACAGCAGTAGGAGTGATTTCCTTGGCAGTAAGAGCTATAGACTCCCATCCCTCAAGATGGAGATTTTCTAGGCTGGTGTTCAAACTGTTTGACTCCCATAAGAATGGTGATACGAGACACTTTTCTTCTTGAGTGAAAATAATAACAAATGTTAGGTTTTGCTAGTTCAGTGTCTCAGACATGTTCAGAACAAGTCTGATGGTTAATGGAGAAGTTTAGGCAGTTCCCTGATCAGATATGAACTGCTTAGCCACAAGGTAAGTACACAAACTAGGCTGTGTCCACACAGCCAGAGACTACTTAGAACTCCACTGTGGACAGATTTCAGGTATTTCTGGAGAAGCAGCCTGGGCTGCTCTCTGAGACTTCTGCTCCAGAATATTGTCTGATTTCCAGCCTTGAAAGAAAGTTGGAGTAACCTGAACCCTGACACAGACCCTCAGGTTTTTTTTTGTTTGTTTGTTTTTTTGTCAATTTATTGTAAAACATTCTCAGAATCAGTTGAGCAGGAATAATTTAAAAGATCCACATGCTAGGACAAGCTAATGCTCAGAGATATTTCAGTAGTGGAGACATTGGATACATGCTTGAAGAGTATAACTTTACCGCTTCTCAGTCCATATAAGCCATATAACTAATGAATAGAGCTATAGATTCATGTTGTCCTTGAAATTTGTTGCATTTAAGATGGTTTTCTTCAACTATCCTTGTGCTGAGCTAGATGTCAAAGTTTCTGCCACTCCATCAAACCAGATAATCTATTTCAAAAGTAACAGCTCATTTAGCATTAAAATTGGCACTTAAGGGTTGATATAAAATGTAAATTAAATGTAGGGTATGAGTAAATGAGGCTATTCTTACAATTCAATTTTTGTATTGGTCCCAAGGTTGATATTTTTATCCAAATCATAAGTGCTCTTTCTCCTTTTAAAAGCATGGTTTTCAATTTCATTTGTGGCATTGCTTTCAAAGCAGAGAAACATCACCTTCCCTACAAATTCACATGAGAGTAATATGACTATCAACCACAATGTCTTGGAAAGAGCTAGTAAGATTTCAAAGGCAGGGATAAAGATAAAAGAAATTAAATTAAGTAATGCTAGAATGAAGCAATCAAGATTAAATGTGTTCTCAGCTTCTGAGTTAACCAGTTCTGAGTTTTTATCTAACAAAAGGTTAAAGAAACGAACTCTTAACAGCGATTTATTTCAGTTTAATGTTTTTTAAGCTAACTCAGTGCAGTCAATTTTCTTCTGTCACTTAAAAAAAAAAAAAAAAAAAAAAAGGGGGGGGCAAAAGAACTGACATTATCATTACTCTTTAATGGCTCTCCAGAAGTTAATTTAACACTCATGATGATCACGTCCAAACAGGCAGCGTGATTTTGCTAGAACCCTATCAGTTTTGAAAATCCATTGTAGTTTGCAAATTCATTGCCTGGTCATTATCTGCTCAAAATTTTTGAGTCTGAATAGAATTGGATTGATTATTTCATTGAAACAAATTAGTTTTAACTGGATTAAATTGAAAATAATGAAAATATTTCTTAAAATGTGAAGAAATACCAAGAAATCTTAGCTGCTAAATGCTGTCCTGGGGGAAAAAAACTTCAGTGGATGATGAGAAAATATCTTTGATGAAACTATTGTAAATTCAAACCATGATTGTCATATCTTAAAAGAATTTCAAATAGTAATGGAGACCTCATGGCTCAATTCTCTTCAAAAATGAACAAAATATTTTCCTGGACAGTTTTACTTTGAATTCCATCACCCACAAGCACCCCACACAGGACTAAAGCTGTTACTAGTGTGTTTCTGCCTTGCTTTGTGAAACATGAGATGGAAGGTCAGGGAAGGGTACATCTGGGTGATGGGTCTCATGATAAGTGCACCTTGGTCACATCTTGGAAAACAGGCTGTCACCTCCATGTCTTAGGGTTGCAGTGAGGCATCATGCCTTCTACTGGCTCTGCTCTGGATAGCCTTCCCCAGCAGGCAACATACAGCCCAGGGTGGCCTGCACACCATAGTTTCTCTCCTGCTCCTCAACCCATTTGTGTGTGCAGCTAGTCAGCAGATCACAAAGCTGGGCTGCAAGCAGCTTGCCAAGAGGGAGAACAATGATGCACAAGTTATGGTTGCTAGCACAAGCCTTACAATGCAGTCACGTGGAGTGCAAAAGGCTTGAGCACACAGTTTCTCCTGAGGTTTTCTTTAATGGTATTTCCCAAGAAAAAGTAGCCCAAGTAGCCTAAAGGGCATGAAATTTGAATAGGGGAGCTAAACTACGGTAAGCTGTTGTGTCAACTTTTCATCTAGAATTACATGCCTTAAATCTAAATTCAGGATTTATATAAAGAAAGGAAATCTCAAAAAAAGATGGACAGAATGGTTTGATGTGTATTTCTTTTGCCAGTTCTTCCAGGCCGTGACATCCTCATCCATCTCTACTCCTTTCCCTCCTCACCAAGAGCCCCCCCCAATTCACAAGAGCTGAAAGCTCTCCAGGTGTTTCCTCACCTAAAGCATCACCTGCTCATGCCATACTGCCTGGCCGTTTGTCCTCCAGACACAGGTCCCTGTGCTTTCCCATCTCAGCCTCTGCAGCTGCAACATCATGAGAAGGACTGAAGAATTGACCTGATTAAAGAAACAGCTCTTCTAAAGGGAAAGCATCCTTGTTCAACAACCAAGGGGAGAAGGCAGACATTGCAGATGGGTTGGTGCAATTTCACAGTTCGTTTAAACTAGTAACAGTGTCAACTGCACTGGCAGGCACCTGAAGTATTTCCCTTACCACCTCCCAGCCGTGTCAGACTTGGTAGGTCTTGTGTGGTCATCCGGATCAGGATTTGATCTGGATAAAACTAACTCTGCAAATGAATAAATGAGAAAGATTTATGTTTAACTCAGGTCACTTATCTAATCAACTTCTCTGCAAAGCTCTGCAAATGGTTTTACTAGCAAAATACGGGAGTGATGGAAGAATGGGAATGAGTAACCTGAGGTAAGTAGTAGGGGTGACTTGTGATGCGTTATTGCTGAAATAAGTATGGGTTAAATGCCTTAGTATTTTTTTTTCCTTCTTTTTATTTTCACAAAGGGACATCTCACACTGTGGAAGAACATTGGGGAACTCAAACAAATTGGAAAGCTTGCCTTCTTCACAAGAATTCACACATCTATTTCAAAGAGAATATCATTTCTTCAGTGTTCTTGTTTTACCTTCAAACTTCTCAGCCTCACATTTTCAAATTACTAAATTAAAGATTTTTTCACTGAGCACCAAAAAAAAAAATCTCCAGTTGGTGCCTAAGTTTGCTAAGTATGCTTGAGTAATAACACCTCTGAGGACAGCAAATACCTAGCTGTTAATGTGCTTCTCCAATTTTCATAATATACCAACTCAAGAAAGGAAAGAACGAGCCAAGAACCCCGATAGCATTTCCCCTTACAACACATTTTGCTGTAAGGATGGTGCTGAATTTGCCTTTGCATTTCAAACATATTGCACTTTTCTTTTTACAGCTGATTTTATTGCTTTCCGGGCTTATTTTCAATACAAATCAATGACAGAGCCAATTTGCTTAGTAGCTATAAAATCAGCTTCAGAATCTACCATTGTAACAAGCAGCTCTCACAGAAAAATCCTGGGTGAAGAGAAAAAGTGGATGAAAGGTGAACGCACATAAATAGTATTTCACTAAAGAGAGGAATTAATTTTAAGCAATCTTTTTTTTTTTTTTTTTTTTTTTTTTTTTATGATTGATCAGCCAAACACTTGTCTAATAATGACAAAGTTAGGTGCTTCCAACTGTAGCAGTAGCATGAGGGTGTCAGATTCCTTAAATCAACAGAAACTAAGCGTGTAAGTGTAGTAATCAGAGCGTCCTTTTAACAACCAAACCAACATCCCAGTAAATTGAAGAACAACAGTAGATGTGGAAAATCTTACCCAACAAGTCAAGGCAAACAATGCCTGGACCTGGAGCATCTGGAGAGCAGTCCACCACATTCCGTCTACATTGGGCACCTCTCAGAGGTGTTGTGCAAGGCTCCAACTGCGGAGTGGTGGTGGTAGCTTCCTTCCCAGTCCCCCAATCTCCCCTCACCACTCATCCCCTTCCCGTAGTTTGGTCATACCACCACAGCTCTTTGAGGCCAGTCCTGTAAATGAGATTGATGAAAATGAAATGTTCTAGGTTACCCCAGAAAGATTATTGTTGAGCTTAACTCTACAGGATTAATTAGTTCAGATGAGCTTTTGTGCTAATATTCTCCTCTAACACCTGAGCTGGCTCTCTCACTGACTTAGGCCCTAATTTTGGAAAGGATCCCATTCCATATGTTTAAGTCCCAGTGAAGCTGGGCATATGGTTAAGTACTTTCCTGCTCAGGCGTGTGCATATGTGCTTTCTCAGACTGATGTCTTAGATCATAACTTATTTGCAAAATATATTATTAATTCTTTGGCACATTTTGCACATGATTACATGAATAAATAGATTTAAAAAAAAAAAAAAAAGCCAAATATGTTTCTTTTGCTGGGTAAATGATTATTATTATTTTTTTTTGGCTAATTTTTCTCTGCTGTGTTCTGAATACAGTTTAAGTGTATCTTTTTATCTCTATTTTGGTAGTTAAAGAACAAACAAAATGGAATAAAGTTAAAATGATCTTAAGTATTCTTAAAGGTTTCTAGCTGTTGTTTGCTAACTAATGGTAAAATGTTGTCTCTGGCAACATGTTTGTCAGGAATACTTGGCTGTTTTAGTCTAACTGAAGGCCCTAGAGTGATAAAGTCTGAATAAATTCAACAGACTTGACACATTCCTCTTTCTTACATTATTCAAATAATACAGACCCCATTTTCATTCTGGCAGAGGCTTAACAGAAGGCTGTCAATTGTGACAAATTTAACAAAGCAATTCTTGATGTGTGTTTATGTCTTTTGATGCTTTTAGCTGTCATTGAGTGACTAACTCACTGCAAAGGCTTTATTTGATAAGTTTAGCATCATTATTGTTTGTAGAATATCTATGTGGAGAATCCAGTTTCAGAAAACTAATCTTTATCCAACTTTGTCAGTAATCAGTTTTTTGAATCATTTAACTTCATAATCATTCATGGACACTTGAAAATCAAGCTGTGTTCTTGTAGTTATGGTTACTCAAATCACTCAAGTGGGATCATTTCTCTTCAGTGTTTGACTGGTCACATGAACATGTCTGGCAAGAACTCTTGCAGATGCATGTGCAAAATATGCTCCCATGATCTGTGAGCAGGAAGTTTTGAAATTTGCTTTTCATAAACACCTATTTCAACAACTTAAGTCTATTGAAACTTCTGTAGGAAATGAATTTGAAAAAGGTAAATATCACTCACCAAAAAAGTTTTATAGAATTCTTCCTCAAATATTTGTTAAAATGTTTTGTCTTATTTGTCTTTCCACTGTACAGCTTTTATTTATGTCACCTAGCTTCAGCCACCTGAACAAGATGTATACCCAATAGGAACAGCCAATAGAGTGAACTTTGCCCCTTGAAAGTGACTTGGGTCACCTAAGGTCTGAGCTGCCATCGTGGGCTGCCTCTCCCCACAAACTAAGCCTATAAGGAGTCTTGGACAATTAGGCCTCAAGATGAGATGGTTCAGATAGAAGCCTAAAGTGAGGTAGCCAGACATTAAACTGAACAGCTCTGAAGACTAAGTTTTCTTCTACTTTGTTCCTTGGCTAACTATTGGAGATTTTTGATACCTAGAAAAATAAATAAATAAATAAATAAAGCAACAGAAAATGTTAGCATTTGGAGACTCTCCTACAAGGAGGAGCTATCCTCTAAGCTTATCTGATACTCTGGAAGAAATGTTCTTGGAGAGGAATCTAAATCCAAAATATCTTAGAAAGGTCACCAGGCCAAAGGTGACTTTGGCTTATGTTCCTATTTCATGTGATCAAGTGATACTGCCATGTATCCATAAAAAAACAAAAGTCTGTACATTTGTTCTGAAGTCCAGGAAGAGTGCAAATGTAAAATTATTGAAAATTTTGAGGGAAAAAAAATGTAGACAGAGCTATATTTAAAGAAAGAAATGGGAGGGGAAGAAAATTTTTGAATGGCTAGGAGAAGCAGGGTGTTTCAAGTGCTTCATGTCCTTTTAATATCCATTGATATATATGGATATATCCATTACTATCTATATCACAGAACAGAAAAAGTGTAATAACTTCTTGGAATAGGCAGCATGCATGCCTACCCCCTCTTATTCTTCTCTAAGCATCTTCCTTTAGCTATGGTCACAGAGACGTTGTTGGGCTAGACAGCCCTTTTTTATCTGACCTGGTACAGCCTCTCATATGTTCCTATTAAGGACACACAGCTCAGAGAGAGACAAGTAGCAAGCAAGTGACCTAAGACTAAGGAGTCTTTCAATCACCTGAAAATCAAAAATCAAATTTACAAGACACAGGTTAATTCATAAATGTAATACATGCATGTGAAATCAAAGTAGAGAGGTACAAAATACATTACAATTAGCAATGGACGGGCAAGCCAATAAAGAAGAAAAGATAGTCTACCTACTTTAAAAATAAAAGAAGTCCAGAGGAACTATGCATCCCTGTAGGTTAAAAGGAAAAATAAGGAATGTAATGGATGACAAAGTGAAAGCCATAGTCTTTGGCTTGATTTTGCCAAAAAGGTTAAAGTGTCACCATTAGTACAATTAGCTTGGACAAAGACATAGAAATCCAGGTTAAGACAGAAATCCAGGTTAAATCCTGATTAAACTAAAGAATATTCAGGTATGTTTTAAGTGTTCTAGCTAATATTGCTTGGTGAAATCTTGGTGGAGTGCTTAAGGAATTAACTGAATCTCTGAAATCTTGTTCATCATGTCTGAAAACTCAAGTGAGGTGCTGGAATAGTGGATACGGGCAACTTTAGCACCAGTCTTCAAAATGGAGAAAAAATAAGATACTAGTTCTGATATTTTTAGAGATACTGGAACAAATGATGAAACAACTTACTTTTAAGTATTCAGGAAATAGAAAGATGCTGAGAAATAACCAACTAGTTTCTCAAAACCAAATCTCACTCATCTTGGACTGAGTAACTGGCCTAGTGAATACGGAAGAAGAAAATAGGATAAATTTCAAGGAGTTTTTTGGTACCAGTCTATATGATAACTGGGAAAAATGGTCTAGTGTAAACTGTGTACATAACAATGAAAAAAATACTTATATAAAAGTGATAATTGTTTACTAAATAGTAATACCAATTAATATCTGCTTGATGTTATCATTATTCTTTGTAGTTATTCATGATTTAGATAGTTTAATAAAATATTTAAAATTAGAGATAACTCCAAACTGGAAAAGCTTGAGCTAAAGATATACAAAAAGCTCTTCATTGTGGAAAGAACAAGTATAAGAGATACCAAGATACTGATGAAAAAGATCTAGCGTGGCGAGAGGATCAGGCAATGCTTACAATTTACTTAGAAGAAATCATAGAATATCCTGAGTTATCATCAAGTCCAACTCCTGGCTCCACGAAGGGCAACTTAAGACTTAAACCATTTGTCTGCAAGCATTGTCCAAATGCTTCTTGAACTCCCGCAGGCTCGGTGCAGTGATCTCTGCCCTAGGGAGCCTGTTCCAGTGCCCGACCACCCTCTGGGTGAAGAACCTTTTCCTGATACCTAGCCTGACCCTCCCCTGTCCCAGCTCCATGCCATTCCCTCGGGTCCTGTCACTGTCCCCAGACAGCAGAGCTCAGCGCCTGCCCCTCTGCTCCCCTCGTGAGGGAGCTGCAGGCCGCCATGAGGCCTCTCCTCAGCCTGCTCTGCCCTGGGCTGAACAAACCAAGGGACTTCAGATGCTCCTCATACATTTTTCCCTCTAGACCCTTCACCATCTTTGTAGCCCTCCTTTGGGCACTCTCTAACAGTTTTCTATCTTTCCTATACTGTGGCATACAAAACTGCACACAGTACTTGAGGTGAGGCCACACCAGCATGGAGTAGAATGGGACAATCCCTTCCCTTGACCAGCTAGTAATGCTGTGCCTGATGCACCCGAGGATGCAGCTGATCCTTTTGGCTGCCATGGCATACTGTTGACTCATATTCAACTCACCATCAACAAGAATTATCAGGTCCCTTTCTGTGAGGCTGCTCTACAGCCTTTCATCCCCTAGTCTGTATGTGTAATCAGGATTACCCTGTCCCAGGTGCAGAATCCAGTTCTTAAAGTTCACATGGTTGGTGATTGCCTGGCCCTCTAATTTGTCAGGATCTCTCTGCAAGGCCTCTCTACAATCAATGGAGGCAACAGCTCCACCTAATTTAGTGTCCTCTGCAAATTTATCTAAGATACCTTCAAGTCTTGCATCCAGGTCATTTATAAAAACATTAAAGAGAACTGGACCTAAAATCAAGCCCTGTGGATCCCAACTAGTGACTGGCTTCTAGCCTGATGTAACCCCATTTACTGTAACCCTGTGAGCCTGACTTCTCAGCCAGTTGTTTACCCATTGTATTATGTATTTATCTAGCTGTATGCTGGACATTTTGTCCAGAAGGAAACCGTAAGAAACAGTATTGAAAACTTTGCTGTAATCCAGAAAATTAATCAACTGTCTTCCCTTGGTCATTTAGGTGCATAGTATGTTCGTTATAATACAAAATCATAGAATCATAGAATATCCCGAGTTGGAAGGGACCCATAAGGATCATCAAGTCCAAATCCTGGCACCGCACAGGTCTGCCCAAAAGTTTAGACCATGTGACTAAGTGCACAGTCCAATCTCTTCTTAAATTCAGACAGGCTTGGTGCAGTGACTACTTCACTGGGGAGCCTGTTCCAGTGTGCAACCACCCTCTCGGTGAAGAACCTCTTCCTGATGTCTAGCCTAAACTTCCCCTGCCTCAGCTTAACACTGTTCCCACGGGTCCTGTCACTGGTGATAACGGAGAATAGGTCACCTGCCTCTCCACTCCCCCTCACGAGGAAGTTGTAGACCGCGATGAGGTCTCCCCTCAGCCTCCTCTTCTCCAGGCTGAACAGGCCAAGTGACCTCAGCCGCTCCTCATATGTCTTCCCCTCTAGGCCCTTCACCATCTTCATTGGCCTCCTCTGGACACTCTCCAACAGTTTAATGTCCTTTTTGTACTGTGGTGCCCAGAACTGCACACAGTACTCGAGGTGAGGCCGCACCAGCGCAGAGTAGAGCGGGACAATCACTTCCCTTGACCGACTAGCAATGCCATGCTTGATGCATCCCAGGATATGGTTGGCCCTCCTGGCTGCCAGGGCACACTGCTGGCTCATATTCAACTTGCTGTCAACCACAACCCCCAGATCCCTCTCTGCAGGACTGCTCCCCAGTGTCTCGTCGCCCAGTCTGTACGTATAGCCAGGGTCGCCCCCTCTCAGGTGCAGGACCCGGCACTTGCTTTTGTTAAACTTCATGTGGTTGGTGATCGCCCAGCTCTCCAATCTGTCCAGATCTCTCTGCAAGGCCTTTCCACCCTCATCCGAGTCCACAACTCCTCCAGTTTTGGTGTCATCGGCAAATTTGCTCAAAACACCTTCTAGTCCTACATCCAAATCATTTATAAAAACATTGAAGAGGACTGGCCCTAAAATGGAGCCTTGAGGGACCCCACTAGTGACCATCCGCCAGCCAGATGTGGCCCCATTTACCACAACCCTTTGAGCCCTGCCTGTCAGCCAATTGCTCACTCATCGTATGATGTTTTTGTTTAGCTGTATGCTGGACATTTTGTCCAGCAGGATCCTATGGGAAACCGTGTCAAAAGCCATGCTGAAGTCCAAAAAGATCACATCAGCTGGTTTCCCTTGATTGACTAGATGGGTGATCTTATCATAAAAAGAAATCAAATTTGTTAGGCAGGACCTACCCCTCATGAACCCATGTTGGCTGGGACCAATGACTGCATTGTCCCCCAAAATAGGCATAAGTTCATTCTTTTTCCACTAATAAATAAATAAAAATCAAAATCATTCTAAGGTGTTTTAACAATGGCACTGAAATTAAGTTATGAGAAGTAATTGATTCAGTTTTCTCAATGTCCTTGAAGAAAGTCTACTGAGGACATAGCATGAAGACTGGGAAGCAGAGGAATATCTTCCTACAAGGAGAGAATTCCAGCTCATAGAGTTTATGCTACATTGGAAAGAGTAATAAAACAACAATAATGTCTTTTTTTTTTTTTTCCCTCCTAAAATGCCAAATTACCACAACATTCTATGTTGATGTAATTCTGTCATATAAGAGCTAAACTGATGTGTTTTTTTTTTTCTAAAAACAAACAAAAGAACCTTTAAAAACAATCTGAATGAGTTTAAGCTGAAAAAAAATATTATGTGATTGCACTAATGAAAAGCTCCTTCTTACTAAAAGGATCTTCTTCATTTATTTAATGCAACTTTAGATGTATTATGCTGATTAATGTAGTTGTTCTATGCTGGCTAAATGATCTTCTTCATTGAACTGTAAAGTTCATAAAGGAAGATGATTAATTCATATCTGTATTGTTTATGCTGCCTTTTCTAAAGAAAAGTTTCCAATTATCATTTAAATAATTGTATCTGATTCTAAAATGAACCAAATATGCTAATATCATACTACTTCTGTTTTGAGCCAAGCCATTATGTTCCAAAGAAGATCAAAAAAAGACAGGCCCATTGTGCACCAATTTATAGATGTGTGGTGAGGGAGTAAACTTGCATAACGAAAATTAGCTTGGATTTACACCAGATAATCAGTTGTGACCCATTGTAATAAATAGCTCTGGAAAACTTTAACGTTATCTTTGAAAATATGATATTCACTTACTGCTAGGAAGGAATGATTTAAATCACAAACTTGGGGCATTAGTTTCCTTGGGCTGTTGCACTTTCAGGATTTAAATCTAGCTTTGAAAGAACTGCCAGCTATCTCAATTTTCATTAATGATAGTGGAGCTTCAGCAGTCTAGAAGTACTTGCAACACACTGCAGATAAGCCAGTAAGTACAGAAAATGTGTCTTTGTGTAACATACATAAAAAACAAAACTACACTCCTCACAAGAAAAAACAAAACACCCCAAACCAATGCAACCCCCACCCATAGGAAAAGTTGTAAGGTCAGCAATTCAACACTGTTTTCCTTCAGCTGTATGGCCACATATTAATGGGGATAGGGGCATGTTAACTATGAAGGAATTTGGGATGTTTTCATTATTGCTGGGCAAATCACTCTTGAAAAGTAAGCATCTCTTTTATGCATAGATCAAGTGAACTTGGCAGCAGCAGTGTCATTGATGCTAACAGTGTGTGACAGGAAACAAACCCATGTGACTGCTGTGTTTTGTAAGTCAAGCTCTTGTGTAAGATTCCGGTACATTCTTTTCCAGCTATTCTTTCAGAAATTTGAACTTTTAATTAAAAGGCAACATTGAAGTATGTCCAGTGCTGACAGTCTTAATGCTGTTTCTTCTCCACATTAACATGCAAACCAGCTTCAGTCAGCATGCAAGGAGATACTGCATAATTAGCCTCATTGTCCATTATGAACAAGTATGTGTTTTGGTAAGGAAGAGAATGTACTAGTGTTTTCTAATCCAATGATCAGGAGTTAGAATTTTCAATTTTTAGTAGTCATGTCATTTTTTCATAGACATCCTAATGACAACTTTATTTTACCAGTTAGAATGAAATATACATATCTAATTCAGGTTGCTTTTAAGAATATATAAGCCATTAAAAATGATTCAACTCAATAAAATCATTTGAAATGCAACATTTATTACAGTAAATATTTGGAACAAATATCAAAATGTAAACAAATAGTCAGATGCTGGTCTCAGGAAAGATGAGTTATAATACATATTGTACAATATGCATGGTCCTTTAACACACTTGAATTCATTTCAATAATGAGTAAAGAGGTTGATAATGCATGTTTATCAAGAATCTTAAATAATATGTAATGTTGACTTTTAGTAGGACAAACCTAGGGACTGATATGACATGACATGATATGCTTAATGCACCAGCTGGTGAATTGAGTGTTGGGGTTGAATTCTGAAATGAATTTTGAGGTGTTAAATTAGAAACACATGAATTATCATGAAGCAGTGAGTAGAAAACTAGAAGGTATGTTTTTTTAGGATGCTTAATTTTTCCTTTGCCTGATTTGTGGACTTGTACTATGTATATTATGCAAACAGTGAAACTGCTACCTGACAACAAGTTTACTATCATTTTAATTTCCAAATTGAGCATCTTGAAATGGTAACATAAAACTATAGGATTAGATCCTGATTTCCATGCTCACTATATACATATTATTAATTTACATGGAACTAGGAAGGAAAGTATTACAGAAATAGAATCCATTCTTAGATTATTAAATATGCTTAAAAAATCAAATTTTATAGTACATTCGAAAAAGCAACAATGTTTGAAAATGTATCCAAAATCTGTACGCACAAATCCTCAAAAAATAATCAGTCATTTAAATCTTATGTCATCTCCTCCAAAGACTACTACCAATCATGGGAAAGTCAGTCTGGACATATACACAGACTAATGTATAAAGGAAGTAGTAACTCAAAGTTATCCTTGTAACAATTGGAGACTTCTGGATTATTCACAACTCTTGAGATAACACTCTGCTTTACAGGTGGGTTAATAAGGAGAGCAGAACAATATGCAAAAAAAAAAAATAAATCTAAAAGGGACTATTTGTCAGGAAGACCATTGCCAGATACATAATAATCTATCTGCTTTGTATGTCTGCGTCACTAAATTATCATCCAAATACGTTTTGTTAAATGTTCTTTCATCGGCACAATATTCATACTCATTCAATACCACTCCACCATCCAGACTTGCCCAAATAATTGTGTTTCCTGCAAAAAGGAAACCTGTTACCCAGTTTAGTTCAGACCTCTCCTGGTCCAAGACGATGAATCCACTCTTTTTCTCTTTCTGGTTTTCACCCTATTCTAACCCTTATTCTTCTCTTCAGCTGTCTGAAGACTTTTGAAAATTCAGCCCTGGCACTGCAGATGAGGGCAAAGACTTCATCAGAAATGAAATTCTACTACACAAAAGGGTTACCTCAAAAAGAAAACTTTGGATAAGTGGCAGTCTTTCCAATGATTTCAGCAGACATGTAATCAAGCTTTACTGACTAACAACATAAAACGGAAGATTGCTTCAGATGTACCTACAGCTGCATTTCTTCATTATTTTAATGAAGAAAGAGATGGAAAAAACATCTGTAAACATCTACTCTGTTGTCATGCCAGTGCTTTAGTAGATTCTGAGTTTGTTCATAAGCTATGCAGTCTGCATTATAATGTAATCAATTCATCAGCATATAGAAATCTGACAGTATTTTTAAAAGGAAGAACTTTAAATAATTTCTATTTCTATGGTTTCAGTTGGCTTAATGTTACAAAAAATGAGGGCCTGAAACTTCCATGAATCTGGCTCAACTTAGACAAAAATCAAGGAGGAAATTGTTTCGTCACAGACCACAAATTTAGATCTACATAAAAAGTAGTCTTGATTTCCTTCATTTCATAAATTTTTTCAATCTTTTTGTTAGTGTTGAGAAACAGAGGCTTTCCACGGCCTTTATTGTTACTCACTCAAGTTTAAGAAATATATGACAACTTTTTTCCCCCAAACAAGGTAAGTACAGCTGTAATGAAGTGCTGAGCTTAAAGTCAGCAGGTGAAGTATTTCAAGTTCTTTATAATTTGCCAATCAGAATGAATATCATGGCTCCTGCTTTCTCCAAAATTTTAAAGAACCTTCACTTCTATTACGAACAAAGCTAATATTACGTACTTGATCTTCAACTAATATAAAACACTAAAAGTTGCATTATATGGGTAAATTCATTTGAGAAAGCTTTGACTGTCTATTAACTGACTGGTTGTGAAAGATTGTCATGAAGCAGTTTTTAAGCATAATTTTGTTATCTCTGAAAAGCTGAGCAGCTTGGTAACGGCTGTTAAATGCTCTTTCAAATGCCTAATGCACGAAGCAAACCATGTTCTACCCTCTGGGATCTTGATCAGCAGGGTGGAACAGCTGGTGTTCATTACTGATGGGTTAGCCACAGAGAATTTAGGGGTCCACTGAGTCTTTTGGTTTTAGGTCTGTTCTCTCTGTACTTAATAAAAATAGTATATTTTCTGATAATTGAACATTTAAGTTACTAGTAACTGAATATTAGTCTGATCAACGTTTAATTGAAATGCATCTTTATATCATCTCGAGAACCATTCCAAAATCAATTAAAGTAAAAAACAAAACAAAACAAAAAAAACATAAATTAAAAATTACCATATCAGCTTTAGAAGACTTGCTTTACGAAATGTAGCTACAGAATCTTCTTATTGATATGTATAAGCAGTGACTGTCCAATTGCCCAAAGGGTATTTTACATTAGACTTCACAAAGATTCAGGTGTCTCTGAAAACAGAACACTCTAAAGGAGACATCTTTCTTGACATAAAAACAATATTAAGATGTTTCAGCATAACTGTGATTTATTCTCAGAAGTACCACCTGCAATCAGGATTTTTGCCAGTGAAGTTATAAGAACCAATTCACGAGTTCTCTTACCTATGTTCAAGGGTTTGGCACACATGGAGGGTCCTGAGATGTTTATGCACAGCTCAGGATCAGGATCACAGAGCCAGGGTGACTGTACAATCCTGAAGCGTGTGAAGGGAAGGAAATTTGATAGACCTATTCCTGTTGTATATCTAAAGATTTCTTTTTGTTTTACTGTTGTAGTTGCCTCTTTAATTTACCTATGGAACACAAATTTAATTGCTGTTAGAACTGAAGATCATGCAGTCTGTAAAATTTTATCTTCCCGGTATCACTGAGAGGTGAGAAAGAACTGTTACCCTCCTATTCTGGAGGAGAAACTAAGGCACGTGCATGTGTCTACATTGCAGTTCCCAGAACATGAGTCACAAATGAGCACCTCTGCCAGAAGAAGCCATCTCACATGGGCCTTACTCTCTTCCTGTCAGATCCACACTTACGCTGTATAGCCACTCTGACAGCTCTGTCAAGGAGTTAATTCATGTTAAAATTAACCACTTTTCTGACAAATTAGTCTTAATCTGATGACTTTCCTGCCTCTTTTCAGTATACTGCTTCACAATCTCTTATGTAAGCAAAAGGGAAGAGACAGGAGAGTCAGGGACAGGAGGTGGAAGGAACAGATCTGGAGGAGTACAGGCTGTTTTGTTCACCAGAGAAGCTTTCTGTCAGCTCGTGGTGTTTGTGAAACTACAGTGTAGTGATACTCTTAAAAGTAATTCTGTATATGACTCCCCCTGAAATCAGTGCTCTGAGCCTATCTGACTTTTCAAAGGTTGTGTCAAATGTTTCTAATAGCACACATAATTAACATAAGTACGCCATCCAGAATACGTACAAGAAGCTATTTCAATCCTGAGAGTCCAGGAAGCCTTTCATATACCTTTGGAGATACCCCATCATTACTCAACATCTTGAATCTTTGCAGGCATTACTAGGTTTATCAGGAGTAGAGAGATCTCATGGCTTTAACCAACATAACTAGGCTTAAAAAAAAAAACAAACAATAATAATAAAAACATAGCAGATTCTATTAAACAAGTAAACAGTTCTTTTGTCTGTGCAGCTTACCCTGAGAATGATACTGGCAAAAGAGCCCTTGCTCTTGTTGTATAAGCTGTTTTCACACTGGAGGGAGGAGGAAGTATACACCTCCAGCAGTACAGCTGTCCCTTTTAAGCACAGACAAGCCTTAAGGGTATAAGATGCTGGCAACAGGGACAATCCAAAAGAGACTGTTGGGCTAAAGTCTGTGAAAAGCAGTCCCAGCTGTTCCCTGGCACAATGTCCAAACAGGAAAAGATAAAACTGCCCCAAGCTGCCTGATGCTACACCTTCCTAATACGTATTCACAACGTGATTCTCCTGATGAAGTGTACAGCAGTCAGTTCAGCTTCTGCATCTTTATTCTCTCATCTGGGTAACTCCGAGTATTTAGGCTCTCTCTGTAGTACAGCACACACTGCTGATGTTGAGGGTCCTGCATAGCAGTAGCAGAATGACAGAACATTTCACTGAGAAATGCAGAAGAGCTTTCTGCTTCTAAGTGCTGCATGTCAAGTCAGTGATGAGGCATACACTCTGAATGCATTTGTTCCTGATTCATTGCAATTAGGTCCTTCAGCTCCCTGTTTTCATGGTAACATTTTCCATTTTTCTAAGAAAAGAAAAAAAAAAAAAGAAAGAAAGAAAAAGAGTAACATCTTGAATTAACGACTTACGTGTCACATGTAAATGAGATAGCAGTTTCATCCACTCAGAGACAATGTCTCTGTCTTGTACCTGAACAACAGAAGCTATTATGACTGAAACAAATCTGAGATATTTCTCAAAATACTAATAGATACTGCTATGATCCTCACAAGTTCTTCCCATTAGGTCCAGTCAAGTTAATTAGCAACCAATGTTCTTGTTTTGTGACCATCTATGTTTTGTATTATTCTTTATTTACACTTGTTGCTGGGAAAATATTAACATTTTAATGAATGAATTATGAATGAGAATTATTATGAGAATGAATTATGTTGCTCAGTAGTGATTTTCTGAAGTGTAAAGTAAAATGTAGCAGATCTTCTTTTCTAAGGACTTGTCAGAAACATTTCTTTTCCATCCAGCATGCCTAATATCAAATGCATCAAACACTCTCAGCCAGGACTGTGGTTAGCTTGATACACAGACATAGATGAAGACTGAATAGGGCCAATATTTTTGGCCTACCGTGGAAAACACTCATGACAGAAGTTCTGGTTTGAGTTTTCAAAATTACAGAGCCACATCTTGTATCCATTGAAGTAAACAGTATTTTTCCCATTGGTTTCAGGTGGGACAAGTTTGGAGCAAAGACTCTGATAATACGGGATGCCTCAGTATGATGATATTTTTCATATGAATGACACTACTGTCTGGAACCAAAACCTCTCTTGAAGTATATGCTTACCTATATGGCCCAAATCCTTCCATCTGTAACAGAGTCTGTATCACTTAAAAGACATGAACATTGTTTTAATTACTACTGGCTCTGCACAAAGATATTAGGCCATGAGGAATAAATTTGAGCTTGCTCAAAATGATTCAAAGATATTTTATTTCACTCTATAGGCAAATATATTTGTCAGATCATTGATTTTATTGGTTGAAGCTACATTTTTCTAGATTTCCTGTGTTTTGTTATGTCTCCTTTAAAGGAGCTCAGAATCAATTCTGTTTTGTCTGCATGTGAAAAATAAGTTGCAAACAGTTTAAATGGTACTGCTTTATTCACACTTCTGGAATGACTAAATGGGACACAAACATCCATAAGAGATAAAAAAAGAAAAAAGAAAACCCAGAAAAGCAGGCCTTTTCATTTACTTTTTTTCTTATACCATCTAATTAGATATATATGCCAGACTGTCAACTTTAGCTTTTAAAATAAAAGGTAAATACTGGGGAAAAATATAAACTATTGGGATTTTTTTACTTTTCTTTTTTTTTTTTTTTTAGATTCAGCTTCTAAAAAAGTTTAAAAACAGTTTACTGTGTCTAATAATCATTCCACAGAAGCACATCAACAAATGCCAGTTACTTCATTGTGTATCCCCTGTCATCCTTGACACTGCTGCCTGTACCTTGTACAAGACAGCCTGCAGTTTATATCTCTATACAGAAGCAGAAAGGCATTTAGGTAGAAGTGGGGTTCAGCAGAAATGTGGCAGTGTTATTGTATGGCAGATGCAGCAATGAGGACAGAAGTCAGGAAGCTGTGAACAGTGGCAGAGGCCTGGCAGCAACTGGTGACTGCACAGCTCAGGCCCCTGATCTGTAATGGGGAGGAGATTTCAGGGTATTTTTATTTTGGTTCTGTGTTCATTTTGACTCTTTTGGATGACCAGTGTATAGGCTGGTGTTTGGTTGGGTTTGAAACACATTTTAACCTGGCTTTTGGTAACAGAGTGCACCTTTAGAACATATATATACAAAACCCTGTGGAAGGGGCCTGAATAGGCTGCAAGGGCCAGCCTTCAGCCCAGACAGGAGCAGCTGAACCGCACCCGTAGTAAGAGAGGATATTTGAACCTGCTTTTGAAGAACTCCAGTCCCAGTGGCTCAAGCTTCTTGTCCAGCAATCCATTCCTGTTCTTCACAGTCCTTGCCATTAAAGTTCTTTAATTGGGCTTTCCATAATTTGAAACTAAAACCATTGTCTCTTGTCCTCTGATGGACAGCATAATGAGAACGCAGGTCCCCTTTGCAACAAATGATCTGGAAAACTGTTTTCACATCCAACTTTCTATACCCTATATGGTAAACAGTGCTAACTCTTTCATTGTTTACTGTGGTTTTTAGACCTTTGGTAACTGTCTCCTCTGCCTTTTTTTTTTTTTTTTCCCCAGTTAGTCTCCATTGTTTTGGAACTCTTGCACTCAAACCTAAGTAGAATAATCCAGCTGAGACCTTGTAAATTTTTGGTGGAGTAGAAGGACTAATCTATATGATTTGCTGATTATCTGACCTAGAATGAGGTTAACCTTTTGCAAGACTATGGCTATATTGACCTAAGATCACATCTGATCCCCTGTATCTCTGAAGTCATTCACTGTGAACTGATACCTGTTCCTTTTTTCATTCATTCCTTTTTTTTTTTTTTTTTTTTTTTGGTAGAGACTGATTTATGGATATCCATCAGTTCTGGTTTCTGGACATTCAAAAATATAGAAAAATGTTCTTCATGTTGCAAAGTGAAGGTGATTTGTACAAGTACAATGAATCTGGTGCTCCCAGGTTATGTTATACATGTTGTGCTTACCCAGCTCGGCTTGACACATTTAGCACTCCCAATAGATGGGATACATCAGTTCTGTCACTGCTAGGACTGTCAGTGTTGTATCTACCTGGATGGGCTTACAGGGACAAGGAATTATTTGCTTTTTTGTAGCTGAGTTTTGAAAAACAGCTTCAGACTATAATGGAAATTAATGCAGATAAAAACCACTGAGCATTTAAGCTTGAATTAACACTTTTTCTTTGCAAGTATTTATGTCTCTTACTAAAATAAATTGCTGAAGATACTGTGTGAAATCAAACAAATAAATGAATTCCATCTAGTTCATTACATTAAAAAGTAGAAATACAGAAGATTCAATTTAGGAAAATAATGGAAAAATCAAGCAATGTCTATGAGTTTCAATTCACTGATCATAGATTGTGTTTTCTACTACCCATTGAACTACAGAAAAATCCAATTTTTAGATGGGATTTGAGTGGGGTCATGGAATGCCTGGGATGAGGCTGTCCTCCATACACTGAGAAAATTTAAGCGTTTAACTGAAGTCATGTCAGAAAAAAAGAATAATTCAATGAAATGGTTAATAGACCGTAATAACTATTCACATGATTTTTAGATGCATATATAATAGCACATCTGTGTCCATAAAAGCATGTTATTACACATCGGTAGAGTATACAAACATTAATATGACCAGCAGGTTGAGAGAGATGATTCTCCACCACACACCCACCCCGCTCTTGTGAGACACCACCTGGAGTACTGCATTCAGCTATGAGGTTCCAAATATAAGAAGGACATGGACCTGTTAGAGAGAGTCCAGAGGAGGGCCACAAAGATGATAAGAGGGCTAGAGCACCTCTCCTATGAAGAGAGGCTGAGAGAGCTGGGGCTGTTCAGCCTGGAGAAGAGGCTGAACGGGTCTCTTGTAGAGGTCTTCCAATACCTGAAGGGGGCCTACAGGAAAGCTGGAGAGGTACTGTTTATCAGGGAGTGTAGCAATAGGACAAGGGGTAATGGTTTTAAGCTAAAAGAGGGTAGATTTAGATTAGATATAAGGAAGAAATTCTTTACTGAGAAGGTGGCGAGTCACTGAAACACACTGCCCAGAGAAGCTGTGGATGCCCCATCCCTGGCAATGTTTAAGGCCAGGTCGGATGGGGCTTTGAGCAACATGGTCTGCTGGAAGGCATCCCTGCCCACAGCAAGTGAGTTAGAACTAGGTGATTTTTAAGGTCCCTTCCAACCAAAACCATTCCACAATTTTATGATCCTACCTCTACTTTGTGGTATTTCTTTTTTATATTTAAAATACTTGAGTTTCTACTACAAGAACAATCTTGTGCTGTATAAAATACAATCCAGATGAGATTGTTCCCACACAAGTTTTAGCTTTTTATAATTTCAGTACGTAGTTTAAGCTTATCTAGTTTCTTTTTGTAAACAATGGGCATGTATGTGGAGAACTAAGTACTTTGGGTGAAATGAATCTGTCTTTCCATTAACCACAGAGGGGATGTGATCAACTAGCTTTAGAAGGATAAAGCTAAGTAAGGTAAAGCCCCTTCCTTACAACTGAGGGAAGCAGAACTAAGAAGGTGGGGGAAACTTAAAGGTACAAATCTGCATTCTTGCATAAGAATGTGGACAGATTCTGTGTACAATTTCAAAAAAGTGAGGCTGTGACCCAGTGGCATATATATATGTATTTATGTACTTTGCAGCTGAACAGAACTCCTTCTCACTGCCTTTTCCCTGATAGATTTTTCATCCCTAAATTACTGTACTCTGTAATCACAAGTGCTTTTCTTTACAAGTCAGTGACAAACATGTTGGCCTCAATCTACACTACAAAAGAACCATACTCCAGTACACAGGTGTGAAACAGATTTGTTGCCATGCAGCTTTATTGTGTAGCAATTCATTTTATGAGTTTGTTGATGTGATATGCCTACTTGAGAATGCCAGCAACACAACTGCAAAACATAAAGTTGTCTGGCTGTATTTCCAACTGCAGTAAACTGGTGTATTGCCTTTGAGTCTACAGAACTGTAGTAGTTAACACATGCTGAGGGCCTGAACATAATTCACCTCCTTGGGATGAAGGAGAGCACACAGCCACTCTGTGGTTACTAGCTACGTTTCAGTGTCAGCTAAATATCTGTGTAAGTAGAGACATTTTCAAGAAAAAAAGTACTCCCCTTTTAAAAAAAAATAAAAAAATAAAAAAATAAAAAAATAAATGTGTATACCTGGATTAAATGTGTGTTTTTACCTCCTGTTTTGGAGCTGGAGAGAGAATGAGTAGAAAGGAACAATCAGAGAAAAAATAAGCAAATAAGATAAAAAAGAAAATCAGAAAACCTTAGTTGGCCCTGCTGAAAAACATGTTCAAAGAGCTCTCACACGAATCTCAAATGAGAGATCATTTAAAAAATAATAATAATAAAAATTAATGTTTTGCAACAGTTGAGTGCATCTATAAAAAAAGTAAGAAAAGATTAAAAAGATTATTTAAGAGAAAATATAAAAGCAGTGGAAGAAAGACAGATACTCTTTTGGGGGAGGGGGGGGAGGTGGGAAGTGAGAAGACACATAGGAATTTAAGAAAAAGCTGAAAACAAATGCTCCAGCAGTAAAAAGGTGGAGAAGGAAACTTGGTGAGTAGCTGGGAGAGAACAGAGACGGAAACTGTGCCACTGAGCGGAAAGGATTAACTTACTGTCTCTGATGCTGAGGAGAAGACGACAAAATCAAAAGTAAGTTGACTAAACCATATAAGGAGACAGAGTTTTTAGGTCATTTTGCTGGATATCCTTTAATGTGTTTTATATATGTTTGATTAAACTGAATTTTGCTTAGAGACTGGACATTTCAGATCCTATTTTCCATGTAGGATATTTTTGCTCAGAAAATGACCCATTTCTGAAACCAACCCTCAGAACTCACAGGTCTGACTTTGAGAAAGAGTTGTCTTGTGGAGAAGAGGGAAAGCTGGGTGAGGAGGCACACACCTCCCTCTGCCCAGGCTATTCTTGGCTCATTCACTTCCCTGAGCACTGAATTCATTCACAAATTGGGAACATCTCCTGCTGTTACTTTCTAGCACATTTGGTAAAGTGATGAATCCCAAATTAGTACTGTGGTGTTGCTAGGTTTTGATAAATGTGCCTATAAATTCATTGCAGCAGAAAAGTCCCTTCTTTAATCAGAAAGCCTGCTGCTGTCAATAACAGAAATATTGCTCGAAATGAAACATTTCGAAGAAAATACTTTTTTAAGGTGTAATGTTCTTCATGTACAGCTACGATAATGACCTAGCTCTATTTGCAGAACTATGGCATTAACCCTTACACACTGACAATACTTAGGTATTTAGTTAACCTAACAAATATTTTGTTGTGTGACTGCTGCATTAACATGTATTAGTAAGCAGTTGTCCATAAGGAATTTGTCAGACTGTCATCAAAGGCTAAGACAGGCAGTCCCTTCTCAGAGTAAAAACACCTGGGAATCACAGCAATCACTCTGAAGGGAGTTAAAGCAATAGATTAATCGACTGTAAGAATCATTTTCCTTGTTCATGAATCTGGATTTCCCTTGTCTACTAGAATTGTAGATGAAAGTGAAAAACATCCTGGACCTTCTCTATCAAAGAAAATGCTTCTCTCTTTCTCCTTGTCTAATGTGCAGAAATGTGGATTTTTTTGAGTGATTTAAAAGGTCTGAGAATTGCAAAGAAAAGGTGTCAATAAAATATTATTCAGGTTCTCATTTATTCTGCTGTGTCCTGACCCATAAAAAGGTGTTACAGAACATTTCAAAAGTTGTCAGCTTGTATCCTTGTAGTCTACCACACTTCCTGACTTTAAAGTCTGTGATGCAGCTCTATGAGTTAGCCTGTGTAAGTAGTATAAATACATGAAATAAAACTGCACGGATCTTAGAAAAACAGTGTTGTCTGGAGAAAGGTGGTACGTGCTCAAATCTTTGCACTCTCACTCTGTGCAGTCCTTGGCAAGACAGCTAGTCTGCCTTCCATTTTCCCATCTGAAAAATATCCCTTCACAGAGTAGTCAGGATGTTCCATCAATTAGTCCCTAATTAGGAAAACACTTAAACAAGTGTTTCAGTTAAGCCCTTTTCAGAAGAGCAGTTTAAGCATGCTCTTAAATGGCTTCCTGAATTAAAGCTTAATGCTTACAAAACTCTTCATATCTAAATACAGAAGACAGTATATACATGTTATGTAGGTAAGTTAGGGTTTATTTATATGTTGTTCAGTAAAAGACTAAACTGAACACTTGACAGGGCAATTAGCTTGTTTACAGTTCTACTGAATGTGCTTGCTGGCTCTTTCTACGTGCATTACTTCTGGATGAATTATATTAATGGACAGAGCTTGATTAAGACACGGGAACAACAGGGCTAAGTAGGGAATGAACTGTCTGACCTGTGAAATATTTTGAGATTACAAAAAAATATGTTCCATTTCCATGTCGTTATGAAATCAAACCATTTCAAAGTGGGGAAAAGTATGCCCAGGGTAAGGGTATTTATCTGGGATGCAAGAGAGAAAAATTCAAACCTCTGTTCCTCACTTTCCTGCTTACTAGATAGGTATCAACCAATAGAATTTTGCAGTGGGTCTTCCTAGTCTGATCAGAAATTCTACACTCATCTTCTCCCTTTCCAATTTTTTTTTTTTAAATCCAAGATAATATTTCTTTGAGATGTGTTTGGATTTTATAACTTCTACATATTCTGATGAAATCGTGTTTCCTTGACAGATCTGTTCTCTCAGATAACCAGTTCTCCACAGCACTTTGAAATGCTGGTAAGTTCACAGTAGGATTCAGACACTGAAGCAGAATTTCTGCTAATCGTAAGAGCAGAATATGTATCTTTTTCCTCTCAAACTCCTCTTGTAATAGGTCTTTATCTAATTAAATATTTCTTTCTTGATAAAGCCTGACCCTGGAGCAAATATAATCAGTTAATCACAACTATTCATTAATAAATGGCTTTGAATATGGAAATATGATTTGCTGCAGCTCACCTTTTAAAACATTGGAATGACTCTCAGTTCAATTAATTTAATCATTTTGTGCCCCAGTTTAAATAACATTTGCTTCCCAGTTAAGTTTCACTATTTCTTTGTAAATAAAAACTGAAATAGATAGATATCATTTTCATTTTGGAGTAATGACTCAAAGGCAAGGTACAGCTTTGTGGGCTTGGAGTCAGGGAAGGTCTCATTGTACACTGAGTTTTGTTACATCATGAGGAAGATAGGCCTGATGAGATGTCTATGATGAGATGGATGAATATGAAACTTCACAGCGTAAGTAACAACAAACATTTGGTCCTTTAGGAATTTTCTAAGAATTGACTCATTCTTTCTTTCATTTTTTCTCCCTATTTCTTCCGCATACAGATGAATACTTGCTAATCTGTGAGTGTGTTCTGAGAATGAATTTGTTAATGGCCATGAAATGATAAATACTACAGAAATGACTGTGCACATATGTCCACACCCTCTTATTCTTCCCTAGTTTTGGTTACTACTCTTACCTTAACCTTTCCTATGTTTGGAGCTGCCTTTTGAAGAACAAACACTTCTGTCAGGAGAGAGACAATCACACATAACAAATGCTAAGGCCTTTCCCTTTGTTTCTGGGACCCCATTTCTAGCTCACTGTGGGTTACATGAGGAGGGGAAAAAATGAAGAAAAACAAAACAAAAAGATTATATCTGTGTTATGGAGGCAAGTACTCCATTTCAGAGGGATCATTGTCATCAGCAAAGTCAGGTGAGATCTGCAGCTGCCAGAGAATAAAACCACAGTGGGCAGGTATTCCACCAGAGTGAATTGGTCTGGCACAAAGAGATTCCCCAGTGTTTACTGAACATTTATATGTAATTTCTTTTATTCCAGTTTCAGCTAATGGACAAGTGAAATAACAAAGGTTCTTCAAAGCACAGAGATGAAGACTACACATCCAGAAACAGCTCGTGCAGAGCACATTTGCTTAGTAACAGATGTCACTGTGAAAGCATCACCCTTTATCACTACATTGAAAATCACAGAATGAAGAATTATTTCATAGTATTCCTATCCATGAACAGGATCCATAGTCACCACATGGTCACCATCACAAGGAACCCCTCATCTCCAGGGGTTGTGAGAAGTGCCTGCTGTGTAGGCAGTGGGACTTCTAGGAGCTCTGACCTACTAGGCCTCCAGAAGGCACATGTGGACAGAGGAAAGTAGCTGTATTGTAGCACAGGTACCAATCATCTTTGGAAATACCAGCCTCAGTAGGCACTGGCAAACCCTCCAAAATCTCAATAGTTGGTCCCCCTACCCTCCACAGTGGGGAAGTGTGCTGATGGGAAATCACTGTCATCTTCTTCCTCATCAAAATACAAGGTACTTCTAGGTAAGGACTTAAGTATGTGTCTTGTCAGGTTGGGAATTTTGGCCAAACCTCTTTGGGCAAGAGAGTAATAACCACAGCAAGAAGAAAAATCAGATCAATTTCTGCAGGCCACTTTAACGTCACTATTCATACACAGGAAAAAAAAAAAAAAAAACAACAAAAAACAAAAAAAATTTTAAGTGATCTCTAAAGGGTAAAAACATTTACTTTTGTACAAATTTGAAAGAAACACATACATAAATGTGTGTGTGTATTTGAGAGAACAGCAGGCGGTGTGATTACTGAGAATTTTTACTTTTTGTCCTAAACACATATACTTGTAAGAGCATAAAGACAAAATATAACTCCACAAAATAATTGAAAAGATCTTATGGTGAAGTAATTAACATGCTTTCCATTTACTAAAATATCTCACTGGTTGCCAGAAATACTCAAGAATATATGAAGTTAAATTCTAACACTATGAAGTTGATCGAAATAATAATATTCCTACTAAATTCAATGTGAAATAAGACTTCATCCTCTTTCTCTTTATTTTTGTTCTGGGGAATGATGCAAAGGGCATGAAAAGGAACAAGGAATAAAATAAGCAGAATACACAGGCTTCAAAATTTGCACAGAAGGAAGTGATAAAATGGCAACCACTGTTGTGAAAAAACAGAAACTGTTTTATGATATCTATAATGGTTTAGGGCTGGGATACAGGAGTTCCTGGCTCTGGTTACTACCTAACCTTGAAGGAATGGCTCTGTTATTCAGTTTTCCTTTGCATAAATAGGGATAATAAATTGTTGTTAGGGAGGACTTATTAATGTTTATGGAAATATGTTAATTAGTATCGGAAAGTGCTATTAAAAACAAAGAAAATATTAAATAGATATTTGGATTAATGAATCTGAAGAGATATGTAGGTTGACGAGAGAAAGTAATGAGTGAGCTCTCTCAGGCGTGTTTCCTATGTTAATAAGAGCTGTTGGTCAAATAAGTGACTTGAGTTTACTATAAACTTAGGCTTATTCTGTTTGATTTCCTCAGGAGCTTTTCCCAAGCCTACTAAAATTAGTGAAACTCTCTTCCGTGATTTCTTGTCATTCCAGAACTTCTGGGATCAGTCCCAGAAAGAGTAAGGAATGACTCTCAGGAGAAAAGATAAAGGGTATGAAACTGGGGCAGAGGAGAAGTCCCAGGACAGATGCAGGGAAAATCCATTGCATAACTCAGGCTTAAGTCTCCCCAGAGCAGCTGGGTCAGCAGGGCCTGGGGAAGCCATCCTCCACCCAACAGCTCACAGACCTTCCCCTTCCCATCGGTGAGAGTCAACATGAGAAACTGAAGTCAGCCTCAATCCCCAGGCTCCCTGACCCCACCTCACCGAGTTTCCCACAAAAAGGCATGAGATGCCTGCAGGACTTAATATTACTGGCTGCTTACATTTATGCAGAATTGAAGGGCACTTAATCATGTATATCAGCAGAGGGACCACCCAAAGTTTTCTAGAATTTTTCAGTTCCCCAGTAAGATATTTTAAGAAACAAGGGGATTTCCATTACTTCATCATCTTTTTTTTTTCTTTTAATTACTCTTGTATTTGTTTTTAAAATAGTCTAAGTAATTTAATGAAGGAAAGGTGGTAATATGTGGATACACAAAGCTTTCTGTGAAGCTGTGTAATACAGAAATGTCCGATTTATTTTATTAATCTTAGCAAAACTTTGAGGAAAAACAGTCTCAACATAAGAAAATATGATAGGATCTAAAAGACACTTCATGTCAGAAATTCCAGAAAATGTTTATTTTAGTGATGTCATTAATTGTTTTTCCTTTAAGGAAAATAATCTCACTATGCCTCAGCTGTCTGCATTACTGGAAAGTTGTTTGTGCTTGCTCAGATGAAACTGGTTAAAAGAGCTCAGCTCAACACCCATTTGAACTACATCAGTGTCCATGTAAATAAACATTACAACCATCTTCCATTTAAATTGGTATCTTTTAGGTCAAATGGATAGTTTATTAGTTGTTAGTTGATGATGGAAATGTATCTCACCAATATTTAATTATAGCTCTGTAGAAGTTGTTTCTTTCACAAATTAGAAATGTTTTGAATACTGTGTTCTCTGAGGAGCTGTTAGTTTGCAATATAGCTAAGTGTTTCAGCTAACTGGTCATAAAGAGATGACATGTGAGTACATGATTCACATGCTGTTAATTAAAGTTGCTAATAACACTCGAAGCTTTAATACATAACTGCTAGCTACCTGGATACTTGGTACACATATAGCCTGCACCTGTAAACGTGATTCAGACATCACGTGATGTAGAAGACCATCTGGTAAGGGGAAAAAACGAACTTCACAAATGCAAACAGAATAGAACAAAGACAGAGCTCCAGGAGGAAAACAGTGCCCAGGTCTGGAAAGAAGAGTCTCCATCTCTCTTTATTCTTCTTCCTATAAACATTATGACTTTCTCTGAAAGGAAGTACTAAGGAAGGTTGATGAGCATACTAAAAAAAAAAAAAAATACAAAGAAGAAATATAAGAATTGTGAAATGATACAGCATCATGGAACTATTTAAAGAAGTGCAAATTAGAGAAAAAGACAAACTTGAGAAGATTAAAAATATTCTTTACCTGGTAAATTTTAATCCTGAGTAGAACTGTTAATTTCAATAATATTCAGTAGTTTATTTTAAAAGGCCAATTTGAAAGATAATTTACAATGGTCCATTCTTCATTCACTATACCCCAGATTTGATTATACTGGGAAATCAGAGTCTGCAAGACAAAGAAAACTGTACAGTAATGAGATGATTAAAAATAAAACAGATGAAATTGTTCTTTTATTTAAGGCTCTTTATTTCTTTTATTTATTCATATCAGAGAATCATACAATATCTGAGTTGGAAGGGACCCACAAGGATCATCAAGTGCAACTCCCGGGTCCCCAAACTACCACCAAACACATAAATAAATAAATAAATAAATATATAAATCAGATTATGTGTCTGAGAGTGTTGTCCAAATGCTTCTTGAACTCTGGCGGGCTCAGTGCAGTCACCACTTCCTGGGGAGCCTGTTCCAGTGCCCGACCATCTTCTTGGTGAAAAACCTTTTCCTGATATCCAGCCTGAACCTCCACTGTTGCAGCTTCAAGCCATTCCCTCGGGTCCTATTGCTGGTCACCAGAGAGCAGAGCTCAGTGCCTGCCCCTCTGCTCCCCTTGTGAGGAAGTTGTATACCACGATGAGGCCTCCCTTCAGCATCCTCTTCTCCAGGCTGAACAATCCAAGTGACTTCAGATGCTCCTCACATGTCTTCCCCTCTAGACCCTTCACCATCTTTGCAGCCCTCCTTTGGATGCTAACAATTTTCTATCTTTCTTGTACTGTGGCACCCAAAACTGCACACAGTGCTCAAGGTGAGGCTGCACCAGCACAGAGTGTGACAATCCCTTCCCTTGACCAGCTAGCAACGCTGTGCTTGATGCATCCCAGGGTATGGTTGGCCCTCCTGGCTGCCAAGGCACACTCCTGGATCATGTTCAGCTTGCTGTCAATCAAAACCCCCAGATCCCTTTCTGCAGGTCTGCTCTCCAGCATCTCATTCTCCAGTCTGTACATATAGCCAGGGTTGTCCTTTCCCAGGTGCAGAATCCAGCACTTGCTCTTGTTAAACTTCGTATTGTTGGTGATTGCCCAGCTCTCTATTTTGACCAGATATCTCTGCAAGGACCCACCACCCTTGATGGAGTCAACAGCTCCACCCAATTAAGTATCATCCATGAACTTGCTTAAAAACCCTTCAAGTTCTTCATCCAAATCATTTAAGAAAACATTGAAGAGCACTGGTCCTAAATGGAGCCCTGGGGAACCCCATTACTTACAGGTTGCCACCCTGATGTAACCCCATTTACAAGAGCCCTCTGGGCCTGACCCATTGGCCAATTGTTCATCCATTCTATTATGCTTTTATCTAACTGTATTCTGGTCATTTTGTCCAGAAGGATACTGTGAGAGGCAATACTTAAAGCTTTACTGAAATCCAGAAAGATTACATCAACTGGCTTCCTTTGGTCAACTATCTGGGTGATCTTGTGGTAGAAGGAAATTTTGTTAGACATGACCTTCCTTTGGTGAACCCATGTTGGCTCTGACCAATGACTGTGTTGTCCTTCATGTGTTTTTCAGTAACTCTCAGAATCACCTTCTTCATAATTTTACCAGGCACTGAAGTGAGACTGACAGGCCTGTAATTGCCTGGATCTTCTTTCTTGCCCTTTTTGAAAAGTGGGACCACATTTGCCAGCTTCCATTCATCTGGGACCTCTTCGGATTTCCAAGACACTTGAAAAATAATTGAGAGAGGTCCCTTGATGACATCAGCCAGCTCTCTGAGTACTCAGGGATACATCCCATCAGGCCCCATGGATTTACCTGCATCCAGGTGGAGCAGCACATCCCGCACAAGTTCAGGGTTAACTGGAGGTTTATCATTCCTGCAGTCATGGTCCTCCAACTCAGGACTGCTGGGGTCCCAGAGCCCATCACTGGTGTTGAAGACAGAGGCAAAAAATGCATTAAATATCTCTGTATCATAGTACACGTTTATATGTAACAAAGTGGCTCATAGGGAATGCATGTGACCAGGTGAGGACTGAAAAAATGGCAAGTAAGAAAGCATTTTTAAGTTCCTAAAGATTATGTGAAGAAAGAATATCCATTCAAAACTGAGTAACATGTAGCAATGAGTAGAAAACACTCCACTATCTTGTGGATATCTTGACTATCTTGTATAGTCAAGGTAGAAAAAAAAATCTGGATAACAATTTTGGAGTCTTATAATACCATCTCCTGTAAAGAAACAATGTTGAACTTTAGAAGAGATCAGTTAAAAATTGTAATTAGGCCAGAAATTCTCAGAAAAAAAAAAAAAAAAGAAAAAAAAAAAAGGACAAAAAAAAAAAAGGATGAGAGCATAAATATGGGAGAAAAGAAGGGCAAGCACAGGGAATTATGAGATGGAGGAATCCACATCTTTCTTTGATGCAGTTCTTCAGTTGCTGGGGACAGGATATCAAGCACTCACGAGTTTCTGACTACAGTAGGACTTTTTTTTCAGGGAATCCTAAATCTCTGCCCCATAGCTGAATTGACTTTTGTCAATGACTTTTGTGGACATTAATGTTACACTGCTTTCATGCGGATGTACACTTGAAAATGGCTGAGCCAGAGAAATATTTCTCTTTGTGAATATATTAAAATATCTGTCTGGGAAAGCAGACAGTTATTAGCATGTTAAAGGTCCATAAAAGCAAAGCCTGCATTTTGTTACCTTCTGAGGAAGTCTACTCCACACATATGTTATACCATCTCAGGAAACAATAACAAGTTCATTCATCCGTTGAATTCTCATTTATTCAAATGATTAAGTGATATTTTTTTCTTATTACTTAGATTTCTATTTAGCTTCTTTTTCTCTGGATTAATTCATTGCTTATCCATTTTATTGTTTCTCATAATGTCTTATCCCCTTCTGGTAGCTATTTCATCAACCCTTCAGTACAGCTGAAGTCAATATATTATGGAGAGCTGTACTGGATCCCCCATAATATTAAATTTGGATTCTTTAGTGATAGTATGCTTTTCACAGTGAGGTATGAATTTCTTTCTACTTAATGAATTAATGAGATTTTGTAAAAAGTACTAACATACAACATCATTTCAGCAGGAATTAGCTGCTTGACATATTTTAAAATTAATCTCAGATAGCATATCATAGATACTTGGTAGATAACTTGTGCTAATGCTCTTGAGTGGCCCAGTCAATGTCTCCTTAAAAAGCATTTTATTTGGGTAAGGGTGGAAAACGTTATTCATCACGGTTCCCCTTGCGGGAACCCTATTTGGCAAATTAATAGCAAGAAGCAAATAGCTGCACAGTCTAGCAGTAAAATTTTCAATGGGAACTCTAAACTCTTCAACAAATTCCAAAGTTAATAAGAAATGCTATATACACAACACAGTACCTGAAAAGTGAGATTAAGGATACCAATAACAAACAAACAACAACAATAACAAAATCTACCTGTGTATACTCAGCTGGCATAAATCAACACCACTTTCTTGAAGTAGAGTTACAATGATTTATAATAGGAATTTGACCCCAACATTGAATAAGCTTACTGAGACATTTTGAGTTCTAGTTCCTTCCTGGTTACAGAAAATGATGACCAAAGTAATTGTGCAAAAGACCTGAAAACTCCAACCACCCATAAGTAATTGACCTTATGACAAAAACCCCCATGGCCCTTTACTGTAGAGCAGGAAAATGTTCAGCATCTTCAGGCAGCCTCCTAGCTATACATGCCTAAGGAAATCCTTTATGACCAACAAACTATTGATTCTGAAAAATGCTTTATTTGATCATAAATCTTGGGCAAGCTCAACACAGGTCAGCAGAGAAAAAACATTTACTACTCAAAGTTGCTTTTAGAGATTCTCAGATTCTCAGGAATATATAGAAAGATTGAAAGATATACAACATATACACTTATTGTTTTGTTTTGTTTTGTTTTGTTTTGTTTTTTACATTTACATCTCTCTCTCTTTTTTTTTTTTTTTCATTCTTTTTCCCCAGAGGATTATATCTTATGGTAGCACAGAAAATCCTTCCTTTTGAAATAATATGTGTAGTCTTCCCATAAAATTGAATTGAGGGTGGAAACTAGTCTGTCAGAGACAGTCAATTTATTATTTTTAAAATTGCTCCTGTATTGTCAATTGAATTAATCAATCCAGTCTAAGCACTGTGCTCCTTCCCTGAATATTTTTTGAGTTATCACCTAGTAATACATCTTTGATTAGGATATATTGAAAGCTTACCAGAGTGCAAAATATTTGTGTTTTCTACTTTGTCAAGTCCAAAATATTCAAAATACCTTATATCTGAGACTTTTCAACAATTCCAAATCGATACTGACTGGATTATTGATTACACCTTCTTGTGCCTGGGTATCTTGGATCTGAAATGCTAGAAACTACAGGTAGTCCGCTGTCTGGTGCATTGTGTATCTGCGAGATCCTGTCTCCTGGGATTGACTTGTAAGGACATACCAAAAGTAAATTTCAAATATTTGACGGTCATGCTTTCATCATGGCCTGCATTTGTCCTAGAGAGACTGTAACACATAAAACAACACTCTGGCCTGATTTTTACAGAAGACTGAACAGATAATGAGCTGAAAACCAGACCTGTTTCCAGATACTTCAGAAAAAGAAGCCGTTTAGCAAGGAGAAGTCATCTAAAGGATTTTTATACTTTTAATACCTTTTAAGTCTGATAATAACATGCTAAAAAGTGCTTTAGGCTTCCTAAATTTCAACATACACTCACTGATATATTTTCCCCAACTCCTATTAGTCCAAATTTGGAATTATTTTCAGATAGAGCTATTTAATTCACTAAAATGAGCCTCTTAGAATCAGCCTTTTTCACAGTCTCTCATTTGTTGTTCACTTTCTTCCTTAAAGAAGTATGCAATCTTATTTAATTGGGGCTAAGGAACATACATTTAAACCCTGATGGAAGGTTCATAGACTGGACAGTTCTGCTTCAATCTTGCATGTTCTTCTAATTTTTGCCCTAAAGACATTACTAAATATTCCTTAGCACTGTGCCCACATATCCTCATTGCTTATATTCAGCAAAGTCAACCATAGTTTAGTTGTTCTGAACTAGCAAAAACTATGAAGGAATAGCTTAGTGTGAAAAACTTACACTGCAAGTAGAGGTTTTGTTCAAGTCTATTTCAAGTGACCTAACAAACACTGTGCATAAACCAGAGCTGCCTGGTTAGTAGCCAGAGACGGAAATGATGAAAAAATCCTCTCTGTTACTATTCTTAATGCTCCAACTGTGAGCAAGACAGTGTGTAGATATGTAAAAATGCAAGGATATTTTCCAGAGGAGATTTCTTTTTCTGTCTAATCTGGAACACAGAACAAACTAATTATCACAGATGATGGTCCAGAGAATAGGGAGATAACAAGTAAACAACACAGACAGAAATTGATGGCAGAGAATTCCTTTACAGACAGATCTATAAGCTAATTTGTTTGTAGCACACATTTTCCTTATTAGGATTATTATTTTTTTCTGGAAAAAGTCAGGCCCCAGAAAGCAAAAGCAGGGACTGGGAGAATGATGAACCACCTGGTGTAGGAGAAGATCAGGTTCAAAGCCAGCTAAGGAACCTGTAGGTGCACAAGTCCATGGGACCTGATGAGATACATTCATGGGTCCTGAGGGAACTGGCGGAAGAAGTTGTTAAGCCACTGTCCATCATATTTGAGAAGTTCTGGCAGTCCAGTTAAGTTCCCACTGGCAAGAAGAGGGGAGACATAACCCTCATTTTCAAAAAGGGAAAAAAGGAACACCCAGAGAACTACAGACCAATCAGTCTCACTTCTGTGCTTGGCAAGATCATGGATCAGATCCTCCTAGAAACTATGTTAAGGTATAAAAGGAAAATAAGGTGATTGGTGAGCGCCAACATTGCTTCACTAAAGGCAGATTGTGCCTAAGAAATCTGCTGGCCTTCTACAATGGCCACCACAGCTTTGGTGGGCAGGGGAAGAGCAACTGACATCGTCTACCTGCACTTGTGGAAAGCATTTGAGACTGTCCTTTGTGATATCCTTGTCACTAAATTGGAGAGATTATATTTGGCAGATGGACCACTTGGTGGGTAAGGAATTAGCTAGACGGTCACACTCGAAGAGTTGCAGCCAACTGCTCAATGTCCAAGTTTAGATCAGTGACAAGTGGTGTTTCTCAGGGGTCAGTACTGGGACTGGTGCTGTTTAACATCTTTGTTGGTGAAATAGATAGTAGGATTGAGGGCACCCTCAGCAAGTTTGCCAATGACACCAAGCTGTGTGGTGCTGTTGACACATTGGAGGGAAAAGATGCCATCCAGAGGGACCTTCACAGGCTTGAAAGGTGGGCCTGTGAGAACCTCATGAAGTTCAACAAGGCCAAGTGCGAGGTCTTGCGTCTTGCAAGTGCAGGGTCCTGCATCTGCACTGGGGCAATTCCAAACACAAATACAGGCTGGGCAGATTGAGAGCATCCCTGAGGAGAAGGACTTGAGTGTGTTGGTTGATAAGAAACTCAACATGAGCTGGCAATGTGCACTTGCAGCCCAGGAAGAAGCCAACAGTATCCTAGACTGCATCAACAGAAGCATGGCGAGCAGAGTGAGGGAGGTAAAGAAATTCTTTACCATGACGGCGGTGAGGCTCTGGACCAGGTTGCCCAGAGAAGTTGTGGATGTCTCATCCTTGGAAACATTCAAAGCCAGGTTGTATGGGGCTTTGGACAACCTGGTCTAGAGGGAGGTTTCCCAGCCCATGGCAGGGGGTGTGGAATCAGATGACTTTTAAAGTCTCTTCCTATCCAAACCATTCTATGATTCTGAGGGAAAACAAAACAAAACAAAACAAAACAAAATGCAAATAGATCCATAATAGAGGTCAGTAACAGAAAGGAAGGTTGCTGAGTTCTGAGCAAGAATTGAAAGGTTTGTCCTGAAAAGTCACATGAAGCTTTTGTCCTTGAAAAGTAATTTCAACTTGTCAGAAATACTGTTTTTTGCCAGATGAAGATAGAAGTTCAGCATTATTTATGGATCTACACTTCTCAAGTAAATAGATTTCCCTTAATCTGCAATTCTAAAATTGCCTTTAAACTTATTTTTAAATGGCCTCTCTAAACACAGGACAGGGTCGGTCAGGCAGTTTTTGACAAAATGTATTTTCTTGAAAGGTGTTGTTTTATTTAAGCTGAATCATTAGTGGAGCTGAACAGATTTTGAGGAAATTTTCAATAAGATTTCTAAAGGAAAAGCCTTTGCCTATGTCCTGATACAATTGAATTTTGAGAATGCATCCAAATATTTTGTTTCAGCTTTACATATTCCAAACCTCAAGATTTGCTATGAAGCAAAGCCATTGTCTTCTGTCCAGCATAGAAGTCAATGGGAATATACCACAGAGCTCTGTAGTCCTTATCAGATTCCTGCATTTTTCCAGATGCTTTTCTATAGACTTCAAATGAATTTTCATTTTATTCGCTCTCCAAATTCATACAAGAAAAACTTTGTGGGATCCTTTTAAGGTTTGCAGTAGTTATTTTTGACACTTGGCCTCAGAGTAGAAACTAAACAGAAAATCATCACTCCATGTACATAATGCAATATTTTCAAATGGTTTTGTATTGTTTCTGATATTTTATAAGTAATTTGGAATGCTAATCATAATTTTCTCTTCTTGCAGTTTGGTTTTATTTTGTTTCTTCCTCTGTGTTTGTTTTTACAATGGCAACTTGTATTAGCCAGTCTTGCTGTACAGCTCAGAAAGGCTAAAAGAGCCCAGCTCTGAAAAATACCACAACTGTTGTCATTAACAAGTCTTACAGTAATACATGCTGTAAAGAGATGTGACAAATCTTATAGCACATACATATAATAAATATATGTTTAACATATAATAAGTCAACATTTTTTGACCAACTTGATAAACTACATTTAAACGACTGGCTTGTTAGATTAGAGGAGAGCAGTGGATACTGACTTCAGTAAGGCCTTTGACACTGTCTTGCATCAGATCCTCATAGAAAAGCTGTTAATGTACGGGCTGCATCTGTAGGCTTTCAATGTGGATTGAAAACTGTCTGAACAGCTGGGGCCAAAGTGTTGTGATCAATGACAAGTCTGGTTGAAGGCCAGTAACTAGCAGTGTATCCCAAGGATCAACATTGTATCTAGTCCTCTTCAACATCATTAAGGATTTGGGTGATGGGATAGAGTGCACCTTCAGCACCTCTGAAAATTACTCAACTGGATGATACACCAGAGGATTCTGCTGCTATCCTGGACAGACTGGAGAAATGGGCTGACAGGAAACTGATGAAGTTCAACAAGGGGAAGTGCAAAGTCCTGCATTTGGGGTGGAAATACCCCAGGCACCAGTACATGCTGGGGGTCACCCAGCTGGAAAACTGTTTGGCAGAAAAGGACCTTGGGAGTCCTGGTAGACACCAAGTTGAACTTGAGCCAGCATAGTGCCTTTACCACAAAGAAGGCTAATTCGATGCTGGGCTGCATTAGGCAAAGTATTTCCAAAAAGTAAATGTAAAAAAGCAAACGTAAAAAGCTATTAATGTTTCTGACTCTGTATTTTGAGCTTTTATATTATAGTAGCAGTTAACAACTAAGGTAAAAATACATTTGATGAAGTTTCTTGCTCTGTGCTGTTTTGCGATGCATTGATTTGTAAAATTGGACCTGATGCAAGACAGTTTGGTAAGTATTGTTAGTGGAATTTATTTATTTATTTTTGACAAATGTCAATAGTAATGACTTTCTAATCATCATGGGTTGTGTGAAAATAAACCATTTTATTTGCTATGCTTGCTCTCTAGCTCATGTTTTCTGCTATTTTTAATGTTTCCAAAGTAGACAGTTGTCTTGTTCAGAGAAAATATAAAACTCAGAAAATCAACAGTTAAGGGAACTGAGCTCCTTTTTCATCCCTAGAACAAGCTCCCAAAATATTAAAGCCAAGGCTCAAGGAGTGAGACGAAAAAAATTAATTAACTATTTACTGCATTTATTTCACTACCAGAATCTTTGTTACTATTATATATTTTCTGTTCACTGTGTGTATGTCTTGATAATTTAAACTTTTGGAGGTCTTAATAACAACATAAAATGCAGTATTTATAAATCCTATAAATAACATTTATAGAATGGAAATAATTTGATATTATTGAGTATCAGGGGAAGCTATGTGACTTCTGATCTACCATGCTGCAGAATCAATTCCCAAGAATAGGTTAAAGAAGTCTTAACACTGAGATGTAGTGAATTCAGAAGAAAATATAATGAAAGAAATAATACTGGCAGGAAGATAGAGGAGGGATAAGATTTAATCTACCATAACTTACATGTCTAAAACTTACACATCTAAGCCTGAACTATTCACCCCAAACTCTCTTTATAGTCAATGAGGAGAAATAGGCAGAGACAGATTTGACTCATGTTAAGATAGTGATTGAAAGACAGCTCACATGAATCACTCTGATGCTAGCTTCTAACTATAAGGAAAATCTAAAACGACTAGCTTAGACTTAAATGTCTGTCTTTTAGACATTTAAAGTTAGGTTAAATGAATCTTAGCCTAGCTAACCAAGTCTTTTTTAATGAAATAGGCCTTATTTTAATGAAACATCTTGGAGCTTGCAGAAGCAATAAGGAACAATAAAGTTTATAAAGGAACAGCACAGTCTCTTTTGTTGATTTCTTTTTTCTCTCAATACATCTCTTTTCTCTAGTTACATTAATTTTCAAATCAAAATAGGTAGTGTTTTGGGATGAATTAACACCTGCCACTCCTAATTTGAGGTTGCTGTGTGTCTGTATCATGTGTGATACCCACTCACAGAGCTGAAGAGTTAGCTTGACTTAGCACACTTACATTGCACTATTTAGGGCAACTTATCTTGTGTAGTGTAGTTTTACAGTGAGGCTTTCAAACTATTCAGTGTTGTTTGGTTACAAAAGAGGTCAGAGTGGTAGGATGACTCCACCTAGTTAATGAACTGTTATCACATAAGTTGCTGTGCCATCTTTGCATTACTATTTGACTTGTGTAAGCTCTCCTGAAGCCCCAAATCTATAGATCGTTATGCAAAAATACAAGTTATACAAGGACAAATCTAATATTTAGAGCACATATACGCCATATTATATGCACTACCCCATCTCTGGTATAGTCAAACTCCCACTGAATAGCAGACACATATGATCTCTCCAGTATAATTTCCGTCAGTCCTCAATAGTTTTCACAAAAATTTCTCTATATGGTATCTCCCATGTCAGAGTTCAGCAAATACATTTCAATATAAAAAAAAATGCAGTAAGTCTTCTTACTGAAGAAGTGCTTTAGTGTCTGAAACCTTGTCTCTATTTTCTAAATATATCAGCTCTCACCTTGCCTTTATGTAGTACCATCACAGGTTTGACTTCACAAGTACTATTGCAACTCTCACCACAAATCTTATAATTCATTTGGTGACATTCTTTGTTCTTTTTAAGGTACAGGAAAACATTAAGCCTTCCATTGGCTTTAAGAGGATTTCGTCAGGTAAAATTCATCTCACCCTATGAAATCTGAATATGTTTCCTAACTGAAACTTTAATTCTTCTTGCTTACTGAAAACATAATTTTTCTGTAAACACAATCCCATCTGATTTGAGTGAGAGTGAACAAATGCCTAACACTGCACAGCAAAATAGCTCACAGCAGTAGGCTGACATGTTATGTGTCTCCAGGCAAAGTAAGAGAAGTCTTATGACAGATCTAAAAGTTCAGTACATAGTTCAAAACATTACTGTAGGTATAGTAAATAAGCCGTTAAAGGATATCCTAAAGTTATCAATTACTTAAACTCTTAATATGGCTTAGCAATTAATTCCTTTCTATTGCTCAGTGGCTAGACTAGAACTAGAGCACACTTCACTGGAAACAGAATTAGCAGAGATAGCATTCAAATTGACCCAAAGCAACTTGCTTTTTTTTTTTTTTTTTTTTTTTTTTTTCCCCACAGCAGATGATTACTTCCTAAGAAGAGAAAAGATCCCAATGTTATCTCTGAAGATGAATCCCAAAATATTTGGTCTTTCAATAAACCAATAGGTCGCAGGTTAGTATGGCAGATATTTTCCAGGTTTCCTAGGATTTTTGGATGTCTAAGTCTACCTTCTCAGGCTTATTTCACAGGAATGGAGCCTGTTATTCTGAGAACCCACCCTAAATATGCTGCTTTTTCTTAGTGCAGATGGTTGCTGCTAAACTCTGGGTGAGGCTGGAGGGGTTCCAGCGCATTATGGTCTGTACACCACTCACAAGCATTGTGAGCCCAAATCTGTATCCTTTAAAGTCTGAAAGATCTATGTTTCCTAAGGTTGTGGCTAGTTGTTTAATAATATGTTTGTTTTATCTCTGTTTTCTCACATCTCCTGATAGCTGCTGGCCGAGATATTTAGGGAAATGAAGCTGGGGCTGGTTACAAAGGTTGTGAACTACAAGGAATTATTAACAACAGTCAACTGAGTCTGGAGCCTATGGTTGCTTGGCTTTTGGCCTGCGGCATGTTCCTGTGAGACAAATAGTGCTCCCTGGGAGTACAGCAAGTGACCTTCTACCTGGGATGTGAGGAGGCATGACAGATGCTCAGGTGCCATGTGCTATTTGGGACACGTGGCGCTCTGGCTGCCCTTCACCTGCCATCAAGATGACGAGATCTAGAAAAACAAGGACTTTCAGAGATTCTGGGCCTCATGCCATATATAGAGCTAAGTTTGAAGAAACAGCTTTTCCCCTTTAGCCTACTCATCTCCTACCCCTATTCTCTTTTACCCCGCTATTGCTGGAGAAAGTAAAACAGAGCAGCTATTTTTTCCCCTTTTCTCCACATGGCCAAAACCTTCCAAGATTCATTTCCCTGGACACAAGTAAAAAATTTCCAGCACTTATGATACCACACTTCACATCTGCTTTTTACTTTTTCAGTTCTGCAGTTTAGTTTAAGAATACACAAGGCCTTGCACTGTTTTCATGCACCGAGATGAATTTCACCCTGTTCAGCATAATGCATCTGCAGGGACAGTCATCTGATGCCCCAGCTGTTCCTGGAAGACAAGGGAAAGAGCTACCCAAACACCAAGCACAGCACAAGTAACATGCACAGGCAGCTCAGAGCCCTGGACCAGCAGGAGAGGCAGGCTCTTTCTCATGCACAGCTTTGTTTGTGTAGGGGAGAGAAGAAAACAGAAGCAGCCTGGCAAAGCTCTAAATTGCTGCTGTCAGTGTTGCAGGAGATGACAAAAATTGGGAGTCCCTTAACAGGGGCTCTGGCACTAACAAAGTAACCTCATTGTATCCCTCAGAATGATTGCTGAAAGTTTTAAAAATGGTTGTCTCTTTTTTTCCACATATGTTGAGGAGGAAATTCAACTGAGTGTAATCCATTCCATCTTGTTTATTCTTTACATTAGCTATGTGTGTGTCTGCGTTTATCCATCAGATTCTGCTGTTGTTTCCCACTTTTTTAAGAGAATTATTTATAGCTGCCTTTGGACATAAGTAAATGTTTCATTCTTGCAAAAGCACTCATACAAAAGTGCACAGTATTATAGTTTGTGGAATGTCTCTCCAGCAAGCATCTGCAGGGCAGGCATTTAAGGTTGATGCCATGGTGGCCTAGAGCACCCTGGTCATAGGAAGCACTCAGAGAAACCTTTCACATATTTTCCTAGCAGAAATAAACTATTTATTATATACATAAATCAATTTCAAACACAAACCACTGAGAGCATTTCTGGCCTTGAACTAGGACATTCAGGGTTCATACACTCCAGTACTATATAAATAAGAGCAAGATTTAAATGTCTTATTTTGACTGTAATGGCCTTCAAACATGCAAGCAATCCTTATGAAGCATGTGCCTGACCGTGTGTCTAAAGTCTGCTGAGATTCCTGGAGAAAGCTTTCCTTTGCTTTCTTTTTCCAGAGTTCGCTCCTTATTGACTTTTAGATGCCGTTTTCTGGGTTGGTTTGTTTGTTTTATTTTCATTCACTTCTGAAGTTACAGATAATATTTGACATATTTTGGAGATTTGTAATGCAATGTATTATTGTTCAAGTCTATATAGAGAGAATCAGTATTAAATGAACATTCATGTTGGAAAGTAATGCATTTAAAAAACAGAAAATGATAAAAAAATACACAGACCTGCACTAAATGTCATTTTGCTCCATATGTCTAAACATGAAAACACTCTTTAATGACATGTTCACATTATTTATTTATTTATTTTACCCCTTTCTGAATTCCTGCCCACTTCTTCCAGCATTAGTTCTGGCTGGTGCAAAATCAATGTGGATGTAGATCAGTTTTATCTGTTGATCTGTTTTATCCTAGTTCTTCCTTAATCATTGTGTTCAGACCAACCTTCAGACCTGCTTCATTCAATGATCAGTAGATGCTCTCTGGTTCATAAGAAATGCAATAGTACAGGAAGATTAACTAGGAGAGAAATAATTAAGGTGAAAGTCATACAAATGTGTATTTTTTGTAGGAAAAGGCAGTAACATAATTTACTGCCAGCTTTTTTTGTTGTTGTTGTTTTTTTGTTTGTTTTCTAACTAAATGAAAAAGAAGGATAACAGCATTATAACTGCTGATTACTGGGTGATCTTTAAGCCATACAGCTGTTTAAATGAAGGGAGGCAGCACACTTGAAAAGTAGTGAGTTAACTCATAGTTATGCATGCTTGATTTACTATAGGTCACAGATCATGCTGCATGCAGGAACATGTCCTTGAAAGGGCAAATAAATTCAGTCAGTTTTCTGATTTCATTCTGGCATAACAAACTATCAGCTGAAGTGAAAGATTTTGAATGTATCTACACTTCCTTAAGGAGAAGTTTGAATCCCGTGTTTTTCTGCTTTTAGGTGATTAGTACAGGAGTTAGAAAGAAGGCTCTCAGTATCTGTGTGCTTTTAATATTTGCATATTCAAGAAACAAAAATTTCAAATGATCGTAAATTTTTTCACATAATCTGAATCACTTGAGGATGATATTTAGAATTTAACATGCACAAGAAATCAAAGATATATACTTACCTATTAAATAGAAAATATTTTTTCCACTGATTTATTTAAAATTATGAGCAAATAAAAATAGGTATTAGAATGAAATTCCAGATATACAGTGTAATTTTTGTCACTGCATATACTTTTACATTTCTTATTCATCTACATATGGAATAGGTAATGAAAAGTTGTGATGAGTAATTTTCCCTACTCTGAAGACGAGGCAAGCACAGAGGTTAAAACAAAAAACCTTCCCAGACCACTAACTTTCCAGGTGTCTAGTTGCCTCCAGTCACCTGGGCACCTAACAAGTCAGAAATTCCACTAGAGAGCAAGCAGCAAAGAGTACTTGACCCTTCAACCTCAAATTTAAGCGACCTTTCACAAAATATAGACCATTTCTAGGACTTGGGAAATTACAGTGATACAAGTATTATGTTTGTTGACTTTCATATGAGTTTTGTTCATCCTGGGCTTCAGGCCAGGGTAGTTCTGGGTGAATTCCATATTTGGGCCCAAAAGCTGAAATACTTGTCTGTATTACAAATTAAATAAAAGCTGCACAGGAGAACTATGTATATCTGCCCCAAGTCTGGAATATTTTACCAAATCTGAGAGAAATACGTTAGTAAGCAAAAAGCAAATACATGGCCAAAGGTAAAGTAGACTAAATGATATATTTATGTGTTCTGTGGCGATACACCAATTTTTCTAGTTGAAAGACGGTTATTGTCGAGGTTTTTAACCTCATATATGGACTCTGGGCTACAATTAATTGCTGCTTCAGTGAAGAGTTTCTTCAGCAAATGCTTTGTTTCTTCTCTGTGAAATGGGGACTTCTCACTTTGTTGAACGATTGAGAAAAGAAAACAAGACTTTTTCCTCAAGTATACATAAAGTTCCTAGAACAGGACTGAACCAGACTCCATGTCAGCGCATAAATAACAATAATGTTTTTGTTTACTATCTGCTGGTTCCTCTGGGTAGATTTTCTCAAAGACACACGGGTAATACACCCTAATATTTACTTAGAGTGTTTCACATTATGCGAATACTGGTTGAAGTAGGAGGAACACTATGGTCATTAACATCCTCTTAAAGTCACCTTTAACTTTTACCAACAGAAACCACCAGAATACATCCTGCACCCAGACTATAGTATGGCCAGAATCTCAGTACCCCCCTACAATGCCTTTTAGGCACACTACTGTTCTGATTCACCTTTTGTATGAAAGGTTCAAACAGTAGCAAATATACAGCAGAAATTTAGGCTATGCTCTCTCTTTGTTCTTTTTTCTTCCCAGAAAAGCTGTTCATTACTGGTCAAAGCACTGCAGGGATCAAAAAAAGAAGATATTCTTTTTGAAGATTTTCTAGAGACATTATTCTTATTAAGGAGGTATGAGAACTTCCCATTGCTGAAGCTCCTCAGTTTATAACACCTAGTACTAAATTGTACATTTGAAATGGATATTAAAATAAAACATTAAATAAATATTATACTTGCTAATATGCATAGGCCATCAAAATATGCTAAGAACATTTAATCTAGGGTTTTAATATTCTATGACTGGGATTCTCTCATGGTTTACATCTGTCAATTTACTAACTTTAATACAGATATTCTGTCTAACTAATACAGATATTATGTCTAACAGAGAAGAATCTGAGCAGTTTTATCTGATTTTAGGGACAGTACTTGAAGCTTTGAAATCTTCAGAACACAAATATGCTCAGATTTTGGATAAAAAAAACTATTAGCTGAGTCCATTTCTTAATCAAGAATATTTATCACATCCTTCTGGCAATTTCTTCAATTATTCTTTTTGTTGAAATTGTCAGACATTTGCAAGATGTCTATGACATTAGGTAAGTCTCTCTGTGTGGTGGTTTTCCTTCTCTCAGTCTCTGGATCATCAGCTATGGAAGAAAATAAATATATATATATATAAAACTGTTTGAAGGGTTTTCAAAATAGAAAGATATATAATATATTTGATTTGTACCTTTTGGACAGTTTGTGGAATTATAAGCAAAGCTGTTGTTGAGTATATTTAAGTACAAAGTGTTTATTGACAATGCACATCTTTCTTGATATCAGCTTCTTCATTAATGATAAGTAAAGGACACTTAACGAAAAGAGGAGGAAGCAAAACTTGGAGGAAACTACCTGGGATTTTCTATAAAAATCTAACCACTCCTTATACACATTACAGCCTGAATCAAAAACACCATCTGGTTTAGAGTTCAATGAAAGAGAAGAAAAGGATCATTTTATTCTTGTCTTTTGTTTTCCCTACCTACGGTCATTCCATAGAAGAGAACACAGAACAATGAAAGGAAAGATATTCTCTAAAATATTGCTTCTCTTTTTTTTTTTTTTTTTTTTTTCTCCTTTGACAGGGCAGAAGTGGAAGATGCTTTTCTGCTGTTCTCTCTCCTTTTCTGAGAAGAGAAAGTGACAATATGGAACATTACAAATTCCTAATTTCCTAATACAGGAGAAAGAAAGATTCTCCTCTACCCATCTCTTAGTAGTCTTTGTTTCTCCTGATTACCTCATTTACCCACAGGACTGATTAAAGGCTTTTGCTAGATGCTACTAGCAACTCAAATTATTAGACAATTTTTTTTGTCACTTCCGCAAAAGAAAATCCTCCAAGCAATTAATCTTACTTACTTATTTGGCAAATGATCTGTCTTAAGGTGCAAATTTGAAATAGCTCTTGGTACTTAATATTTAGTTTCTGTTTTGTAGCATTTAAGTAGTTCCCAGGAAAGAAAGAAATAAGAACAAGTTTCTTTCATGCACTGTCCCAAAGTTTCACTCGCTGTAACATCAGTTTCACAACACACTAGTTAGCCACTTCTACAAGAATTGAATGGTTTTTCTGGTGGCTAAGCTATAATCTAGCATGAAAAACAGTAGCAGCATGTGGACTTTGAGGTAGGATTTGGCTCTCAAATCAAGACATCAAAACTGTTTTCCACTCATGAAACACGTAATTGTCCTTGTAAAGAATTGAGATTGGGTTACTACTGCCAGTGAAATTTTAAAAGTGATTGACCAAACTTAGCTGTTCATGTGATGTTTTGTTTATCTAGATACCTAGATGCAGGTGTTTTCCTTGGTGGCCTGAACTCTATCCTTTGCACGGGATTCATCTACTAAAGCACAAGCATGCAGTGTTGTTCCTCTTGCCTAAGGCTATCCTATCTGACCTCCACCTGCCACTCAGCAGAAGATTGTCTCTCATACTTCCTGTGTCATATCCAGCTGTCACTGACTGTCTAACTGCTGAAGTCTCAAAATGGCATAGGACAATATTTTGAGGCAACTTAGTTAAGTCTTGCACAGACTGAAGTTACTGACACTTAAGCAAAATTTGGAAATTAGTTTGGAAGATTAAAAAAAATGTGAATATAACCCAGTATCAAAAGGTCCTAGTTTTGAAAGCAATTTATTTTTTGAAAGCAATTTTCACATTTTTGCTTTTTTGAAAGCAATTTAATTTAATTGCATTTTAATTTGATTTGCATTTTGAAAGCAATTTAATTTTGAAAGCAATTTTCACATTTTTGCTCTATATTGTTGTAATGTCTCAGCTGAAGCTAAGGGCTAGCTCTACACTACAGGGTTGGACAGAAGTGCCCAGTGTGATAGTTCTGCCAGCCTTACGTAGCCAAACTATCCATGAACTTAATTTTGCACTGAAGTTTAGGATTTGTTCATACTCTTCTTTCCCCATCCAGACATGTCATTGACAGCTTGAGATAGCTGAATCTAGCAAAATGCTCGCAGCAATCTGTGACAAATGATTTGAATTTTATTTATTTTTTTATATGTCTAATTAGCATTTTATCAGTGCCTTTTATACACATTCTATACTTTTGTGCAAAATTTCCTAGGTTGTTTTTGTTTGATTTGGTTTTGCTTTTCTTTACTTTCCCCCCACCCCCACCCCCACCCCCCCTCCAGCTGTTAATCTGTTATTTTCTTAGGAAACTGTGTTTAGTCTTCCATTATTTTTCTGGCATTTTGTCTTTAATGACACTATGATGAAAACAAAACAGTATAGAATCTGGGTAAGGACACATCTGAAAATAGATATCTAATGCAGATATGGCAAGTTAAAACAGTGTCCATCTAATGTCCCCCATTTGTTTTCATATGGTCACCAGAGGTCAGTTCGACAATGTCCCCATTGATCCGTTTAACTTTCACTACCATAAGAACAAAGCCCACAAAAGAGAAGGAAGAATGTGCTCATTGTGGTTCAACCGGAATTCACAAACACAGAAAAGATCCTCTCTATTGGCTGTTTCCTCCTGCAACTTGACTTCCGAAATAGGGCTACTCTTTTGTACGAGATACAAAAATGAGATGCGAAAAAAAAAAAATCCCACCAGAAAGCATGTGACTTCCAGAATTGCCTGTAGCTTTCCTGGCACTGGATTGAGAAATATTTCTTCATCGTGTGTTACATAATCATCCCTGACGCATTGTTTGTTCCAGCTCAGTGCTGTTTTCATCAGATAGGAACCAAAAATCTAATGGAATATGAAGAGTGTCCCCCTGATTTTTTTTCTTGCAAGTTTCATAATTATGAAAATTCTTTAAAAATATGTACTGGAAGGAACACTTTTTGAAACCATATTTCTTGTTAGCTAATGTTCTTCTTCACAGTACACATTTCCCCTCTTTTTCCTGTAAGCACACTGTTTACAGCACACTGAGATCCCATTCAAATGAATGAGAGGAAGAACAAGGAAGTGAATGAATGAACGTATATTTGACTTAACAACCCCTTAAGATAAATTTGCTAAGCAATAACTCAATTTACTTTAATAAAAGTACTCCAGAGATTAATTTGTCCAGTAATGTTTCAATGGCATATTCTAAAGAATTTACTCCAAATCACATGAAGTAATTGTAATCTTTCCATTGATTTCTGTGATCTGGATCTAGTTTCAGGAGGATTAAATAACTGCTTATCACTTCTCCTTTGCCTTTTTTTTTTTTTTTTTTTTTAATTCACAAAATAGATCATTTTATCCACGTAAACCATTTCACTGGCTAATTGCTCCTTGAACTGTCTGTGAAGATAGCTCTCTCATCTCCTTATCAAACTATGACTTCCTTCTGTGCAGTTTTCTCTAATGTTTAGCAGCTCAGACATGTCATCACTGTTAAACTTTTTTGTCCTTAAGTTAAAACTAAGTGAATCCTTCTTTCTTAGCATTCCCTTTATTTTGCCTTGTGGAAGAGAATGCCACAAAGCCCTTCATAGCCCACGTTCTGGTCCCTCTGAAATCCCCGATGTCTCTGACTTCTGTGCAATATTCAGTGGTTATGTATTCATCTTTTTAATCCAGTCACTTTCTCTGCAAAGTTGTACCAAATTTCATTTAGAAAACTTACCTTTAAACATGCCCTTGTAATACCCTTCATGTTCTTTCATTTAATTTTTCTACTGTTGATTTCTTCATCTTCCTTGTCACCATATCATAAGCTCTACTTAATATTCCAATACATAAGATTTGCTCTCTCCATGAAAAGAGTTTCACTGGACTCCATTACATACCTAGTGCAGCACCTGATCTCACTGCCTCAGAAGCACATGGAAAAACAAAACGCACCTGAATCACAGTTTGATTCACTGGTTGTCATCTTGTCTCAGGGTGGAGAGAAGCAAATTGGCTCAATTTATAAATTATCTCAGATAGTTCTCTCATCTTCATGTTCACAATGAAATATGAGGATATATTAAGTGAAGCTTATTGGATGTGTGCTTTGAGCCTAATACTTGATATTTTCATTTAAAAATCCTGAACGATAGAAAAAGGAGTAAGCATATTATTTCTTCAGACAAAATCTAATTGAAATGGCCTGAAAGCATATTTGTGGATAGGACAAAGACTTAAAATGATTTTGTTATTTGAATAAATAACCTGGAGAAGAAAAAATAATTTTAAAAATGGAATACTTGTAAAGAGAAGTTGAACTTTCTACTATTTAGAGAGAACAATCTAGGCAAGGCAAGAAGGGCTAGATAAGTTCTTTAAGTGAGGTGGTAGGAATTGTGCTGTGTTACCATCCGGACTTGAATCATCAGTCATGTTGTAGGAAGACAAATATCAGACAAACAGGACTATGATCTGTAAGATGGGGGAAGGATAGCACTGACAAGGTCTTGCTCGGGATCTTCTGATCAGGGACTGTTTTGTCTGCCTGCCCAAACAACATGTTCCATGTGCATGCTCTTATGACTAATCACAACGATTTTAAATTTCAGTAAGGGAACTTCAGTTATGATGTTGAGAAAAACATCCTAAAAATAAAAGTAGTGAAGCACAGAAATAGATTACTTGAGATGATCGTGGAATCTCCAGTTTTGAAGGCCTTTCAGAATAAATTAGGTAAACTGTCAGGAGTGCCATAACTGATCCTTTCTTCGTCAGTGAGATAGATTAAATGATCTTTTGAGGTATTTTCTAGCTCAATTATTTCATTTATGTCTAGGACTATACTGGCCTTGCTATACAGACTTCTGGGCTGGTGAATCCAAGGCTTCATCTATACTTTCTTGCTGTCCAGTCATGTCTCATGTACCAGTGTAAGACAGGAAAAGAGCTGTACAAAACAGGGTATTCAGACTTCTAACTTGGGAAAATAAAATAGACCTCTAACTTTTTGACATATATTGTATATTTAAATTTAAAAATATTTAATTTACCAAGGAAATGTATCTCATGTGTTACCTCTGGGACAGAGAGTTACTATTTTTCCCCATTTCCAAGGTAAGGGAAATAATGGTACTAGAATTTTATCCATTTCTTAAAAATAAAAAAACATGTCAAAGAGCAATACACATTAGGGCTCGAATTTGTAGCTTTTTACAAGATTAAGAGAATATTATTGTAACCAAACTAAGCTCTCTGTCCAGAAGCATGGAAAGGTTTAATCCACAAGATAAGCCACTCATGGAGAAGTACAAAATTTAGAGAACTCTGCATACTGTTTGACAATTTGAAGTGTTAGCGTTATGTTGTTATCAGAAGGAGAACTGATAAGATCTAGAAAAACTCAGGTCCTCTTTTTTAGAAAACACTATGATGAAGAGTACGTAAGCAGACAGACAAGCAAATACTTTGGTCTACATCCCCGGTGCTAAAAGTTAAGAAACTGAAGGTTAAGCACTGCTTGAAAACTACTAGCTTTATAAAGGTGTTTTACTGTGTAGTAGAAACATGAGGACACAGGTTTCAATAGGTCAGTGACTCTTTTTTTGTCCCTGAAATACAGTATTTTTACTCAAGATGATATGACCACTTGTAATTCAATGATCTTTTCCACTTTGCTATACGTATTCTCTTTCTGTAAAAATAATTGACTGAAAAATTGCTGCTGTTTTAGAGGTAATTACCATGGATATATTCAGATTAGAATACTTCTATGAAATATATTTAGGTCCCATATGGATAACTCTTCTGAATTGCTCTTTAAGTCTTGCTCTTGCATAATCACTGGAAAGTTTTCTGCCAAAGATGTAAGTAAACTGAAGAGAGTGAGGGCTGTAAAGGGAATTGTATTTCAACTGGTGTCATCAGATGGAATTCTGTCTGAGTCAACCAGGGTTTCTTTTATTGCTTTCCAGGGTAGAATGTACCAAAAACAACAGCTTCATCACCCTCAGAAAGGGTTCTTACCAGTTTACACCATCAGCATATCATTCATCCAAGCTATTCATAAGGAACTATAGCACTGGTTTTGGACACCTAGGTAAAGATCTAACCTCAAAAGTTGGGTTCTTATATTTTAATATACCTTTATTATTAAATCTTATATTTAAATCTTATATTTAAAATACCCTTATATTTTTTACCTAGCAATATTTGAAGTTTCTTGGCCTCAACATTTGTCTAGATGGTGCAATGCAGCATCATACAGAGATGATGATGATAGTTGTAAACGAATTCATTCAGGTGCCAGCAGTTTGATAAGCCACAATTTTAACTCAGACAGATCTCTGTACTAACTTCTGTTGCTACCAGTATCCAAGCTGGATTGTCTAGAATTGGCTTAGGTAATTATGCATGATATTTCATTATTTCTACTACTTAGCAGGAAGTCACACCCATTATCCTTTTCAAAGAGAGGGAGAGCACAGCCTGTGTTTTTTGTGTACAATTTAGAACAATGTACAGGAAAAAAAAATAAAATTTATTATCGAATCTGCAGGCCTACAAAATTATGATTAATAATGGACCGATGCTGATTTACATACACTGATCACATGATCAATATGCCCTTAGCTAGGGCACAAATTTCAAAAAAAAAACACATTAAAATCACATTGTGAGTTCATTCCTACATAAATAAAATAAAGAAATACAAGTAAATACAACAGCATACCAGGGTAAGAGGCCCACAGATACTGATAGCCTAGGATGGATTGTAAGCCTGGCTTCAGCCATTACCGCCACACTGATGAATTTAGATGCTAGGAAATAGATCTCAGTGACTATTAACCATACTAACCAGTCTGAATTCCAATTTGCAAGCTCTATTCTGTCCTTGGGGAGTACACGCTGACAGCAAGGATATGTCAGTGTTGGCCCTGTTACCCATGGGAGGCAGTTAGCAGTGTCAACCATGCAAATTAGAATAGTTGTGTGTCAGATTCAGTTTCTGTAGACTGTTATGTTTACCTCTTTTACAGCGCCAGTACAGAACTGCACAGCACAGAGAAATGCAGAGGGGAGATTACAAACATAAATGAAAAACCAATGGTTAACAGTCCTCATTCTTAAGCTTTTTGCACAATAACCAGTAAAGAGTAGGAGCAGATATGTTGCGTGCCCTGTCTTTCCCCTCGCTTTGAGAAGGAGGTATGTATACTGTCTGTGGGGCAATACTTCTGGTCAGGTCCCTTCTTCATCATGTAAGAATCATAGGCAGCCTTCAAGAAGAGTGAAAAAATTGAGTCAGTTGTCAGAACAAACTAGAGGGGAGGCCTGAGAAGTGGACCAAATTTATTTGCTCAGCTGACAGCGTGATAGGAGTTGCTATTAAAAGGAGCCATTGGATGATAAAAAAAGGTCCCAAACATTCTCTGTCAAATCCTCCTTTCAGGCTTTCATGAGTTCACATCAGGTCACTATGGGATTCTTTTCATCTCATAACACTGACTTCATTAATTTCCATGACCTATCTGAAACAGTAGTGTATATGGAAAAACCCCTAAATTTAGATGTATGACTAATCTGCTTTTGTTTTCCCTTTCTTAGATCCTCTTTCACATACAAAGTGGAAGTTCAGCCTTGCTGCAAAACATCATTTTGCTTGTTATATTTCCAGAACTTTGGTCTTATATCTGGTGCTCTTTGTGTGTATTGACGCTAATTGATAGTAGCAGGGCTGTGACACTGCAATAAGTTTTCCCACAGTACAGGCGAAGCCACGGCTGCCAGCCAAGCCAGTTAATGCTTCCCTTTGCATTCCTTTCAGCTCCCCAGGGAAGAGCTATTTTATGGACACCTGGCTGTTAAAGGTCCAGGACATTATCGCCTCTATTGCTGCTGTTAAAAAACTTGCATAGAAATGGTGTTACTGCACAATCCTATTTCAGAAGCTGTAACTCATAAAGGAGAAAGGATCTGAAAGGCTTTGGCTACACAATTTGTCATTGAAGCTTTAAGCTAATTTAATTAAAACTGTAATCAAGCATTTAAAAAAAAAATGACAGCAGATATACAGCTTGGCCCAAGACTGGTAAGACATAGTAACGAGGTGAATAGAATATATTCTTCTGTGTGCAGATAACAACTCCATACAATATTAGCTGAATATATAGCAAATTTGTTCTCTCTTCTACTGTCCCTGCCTGTGCTGTAGTTTCAAGGCAAACAAAGGAAAGTGAGAATAAATGAATACCTGGTTCACATAGCTGTTAATGCATTTGATGTGCCTATTTTCATGTAACTGAGCTTGTTTATTAGTCATTGCCCTGGTATCTGTGTATACAGATTTGTCTGAGTGTCCTCAGACTAACTCTAGTAGAAAAATAGCCTCAAAGAATAAGCATTAAGTCATGTGATGCCTTTTTATTTTTGTTTTCCCATCCATCAGTTCAAAATTTGGGAATATAAGATCTGACCTACTTCTTTTCTGCCTGACCTGAAAAAGCTTTTACATACACTAAACAGACTGCTTTCACCCAGACAATCAAATCCTGGATAAGTTCCCAAATGCAAACACAGAGTTTTCCAAGATTATGACATAAATATTGACATAACAAAATTAATCTGCAGAGGAAAGGAGTTAAAGAGATCCATATTCAAAGGTCAGCCTTCCAAGAATCCTAAACTACATTACTTCCAGAAAGGGTGCAACAGGTATTGATTAGAATAGAGAGCTGAAAAATCATGTTTTATACCTGATCAGTGGGGAAAGCAATTTTGCCTCTTTCATGGTTTTCACACCCAAGGCTGCCCTATTTCAGCATCAATATGCAAAAGACAGGGCAAGTCAGAAGATCTGGAACAGACCAGAGATGAAACTGAGGGAAAAAATAATAATAGAGAATCAGCCACCTTCTGATCCTGGAACACTCTTGCTCAGTAAAAACCTCTGTGTTTGACTTTTAAACTCCTTTAAGGACTCTTCTCTGTGTGTGTACTGACTGCCACAGTCAGAGCAGTTCAGTCAATGTTCCCTGAAGAACTGCTGGATTATAACTACTAGTCATTATTTTGTCTAAGTTTTCTACAGTTGTTAATCCAGTAAATGGGCTTCAAATATACCCAGGCTGACAGAACTAAGCTCCTTGGAAAATGCATCCAAAACCAAAATCAGCATCTCTTCAAAAGATTAGGAGTTGGGACACACATGCACACCTGACACATACACACATACTCACACGTGCACATACAAACAGACCCCCTAATTCTCTTTTCTAAAAGTCTGACAAGTGAGTCAGCAAATGTAAGCCCAATGCTTTCCTCAGACAGGAACCTAGTCATGCAGTTTTGTAGTTTACCCTCAGCTGTTTGCTGCAAGACACATGATCCTATGGGGAGGAAATGGGAACCCTAGCACCCTTCCTCCAGCATAGATACTTAGATCCAGCCATGCACTCTTAACTCCATGTTCTCCACTTCTCAGGTGGGTGTGCAGGAGCAGTGGAGAATATCCTCTTGCTTTTGCTCGCAGTTGAAATTGTCAAGGAAGGAAGGAAGGAAGAAAAGAAGGAAGAAAGGAAGGAAGAAAGGAAGAAAGAAAGTCCATCTAGGGCTTTAGTGTCCTTTGTGGGCCAAAGAGATATGAAGAGCAATAAATATGTGTGGTGGTTTTACCTTGCTAGGCAACAGAACTCCACCACAACCACTCTCTCACTCCCCTTCCTCAGAAGACGAGAAGAAGAAGAAAATAAAAGAAACAACTCACAGGTTGAGATAAGGATAATTTAATTAAAGGAAAAATAATTATTAAGGGAAAATTATTATTAATTAAATAATTTAACTAAAGGTGAAGAGGAAAAAAAAAAAAAGAAAACAAGCAAAGGCCATGTAGAATTGCAGAGGAAAGAAATTACTCTCTACTTCCCATCAATGAGTGATGCTTGACCATGTCCTTGAAGCAGGACCTCAACACACATAGCTGGTGCTCAGGAGGACAGACGTTTTCACAAGAGCCCACCCCTCCCCTCCTCTTCCTTTTTCCACCTTTTATTGCTGAGTGTGACATCATAAGGTATGGAATATCCCTTTGGTTGGTTTAGGTCAGCTGCCCTGGTGACGTTCCTTCCTCACCTCTTCCCCACCCCCAGCCTGCTGGCTCTGGGGGGCTTGGAGGGAGTCCTGATGTGGTGCCAGCACTGCTCAGCAGTAGACACAACACTGGTGTGATACCAGTGCTGTTCTAGCTACAAGTACAGAGCACAGCACTGTATGGGCTGCTGCAGGGAAAGTTAACTCCATCCCAGCCAGACCCAGTACAACCTCCACCCCTTATTCCACAACATAGAGTGACCCAGTAGAATATGTTATATCGACAGGATCGGTCTGTGTCTGTTGGCCGCAGAGGCAGAGAACAGTCCCATGCCCCATTTTGCTTTGCAGTCTAAACCTGGTTGAAGTCTCCCAGTCCTGAATGAGTGCTCTCACCCTGAATCTACTACTAGAAAGACAGAACTGTGTCCATCGGCTATATCTCTGTATGTGAACAATTGCTTCCTGGTTCTTTGAATGAACAGCTGTCCTCCTGCCTACTCTCTAGAAAGGATGTGATAGGAATAGGCAGTTATGACTTCCTGCATCTCTGAATGAGGTGCTTATTTTCTGAGGAGGGATCAGCTTTCTCTATTTTCTAGTTGTAAGCAAATTCCACCTTAGAGTGAACTTTATTTTGAGGTGTCTAACTTTCATTTTGTGTTCAATCCAGAGCCTCGGTGCCCTTAACCAAATCTGGGTCATCTTCTCAGCGTGACTGCCAAAAGTTGCTTAGTGTCTGAGGTTAATGCAATCAATGCAATCTCTCTTTTTTTTTTTTTTGGGGGGGGTGGGGAGGGAAGGTGAGGGGGTGGGGTGGGGGTTGTTCTAACCTTACAGAGAATGTTAGGAAACAGTCACTAGGAACTGTAGGAAGAAATATTACTGCAGCTCTATATGGGTTTGGATTTCACCAGGCTTCAGGCTTCTCTAGGGATTGCTGACATACAGCAACCACTTTGAAGTGAAGTGGCAGCCTGACAGAAAATAGTGACCGGATTACCCATCCTGCAAGCCAAAAATTCAAGGGGTGGGAGAGGGGACACATGGTTCAGTAAGCTGTATCTCTTTTAATTTGAGTTTCCCTTTCAGTACAGAAATCCTTAGCTTTACAATTAATGCATTTTCCTGCACCTGTGAGCAGACAGTCTTTTTTTTTTTCTGTGATAGTTTTTATAGTGATAGTTAATTATTATACTCAACAAACACCCCTCCTTTTTATTTGAAGCTTTTGATGGGTTCTTTTTTAGCTGATGGGTTCTTTTTTAGCTTTTTTAATTTTTTAGCTTTTTTTCCTTTGCCTCTGCTACTTTTGCTGCAAAAATATTGTTCCTTCAGACGTCAATTAATCTGTTTACACCAACCCAGTGTTTGGGAAATGTTTAGTGTGTTTAGGTAAATATATTGCAGAACTCCCATACGACGTGTCTGTTATCTATATATCATCCCATTTCTTCTTGGTATCTTAGTACTAGTTTTTAGCAGCATCATGTGGAGCTGTTGTCTCTACACTGTGTTGCCAGGCCTGCTCAGCCATGAAACAGATATGCTGGAGGTGTGGACATAAGGAGGCAAAACTACATACTGCTACTCAAAGATAGAGTAAAGGTGGCAAATTAAAGGATTAATTCAAAGTACTTGGTGTCATCATCTGCCTGATCTATGTGAAAGCCTGAGGAAGATTCTGATTTTGAGGAAAAGGGGATATTCAGTCAGATTCAGAATCTGGCCTTTATCCCATGTATGTGTTGACGAGCAAGAGTAAGCACAAGCTCTTCTGTTTTCATGGTATCTGCACCTTCTGGAAAATATCCACGTTTCTGTACTTTATTCTCCTGCAAAATTTGTAGTCTTCAGCAGAGGATTCTAAGAGGAAGAAATAAATTCACTTCAGTGTTATGCAAATTATGATGGTCTTTATAGGTCACAATGGAACATTCCCTTCACCATTTCTTAGGGAGAATAATGGTATAGTCTATAGTGGTGACTGTACTTCCTTGACACTGGGTGGAAATATAAAAGCAAGTATGACACACCCTTGATATTCATATTTTAATTCACTAAAAATGTCAAAGTGGGATCCATCATGGAAGATATAACCATCTTTCAAATTCTGTGGAGTTTTTTTTTTTGTTTTTTTTTTTTTTTCTGAGACTGAACTTTGTTCCAAATTGGCTGCTGATGGCAGTGTTTTGGGAGATCATATTTTACTGAGCTACCATAAAGAAAACATGACCACAATAAGAAAAATGAACATGACAAGATCCTTGCTACTGCACAATTATTAATTTCTTTTCAATTTGGCAGAAAGCATTGTCACAGTGAAAAGAAACTGAGTGTGGCAACAAGACAGGATAAGCCCGGGAAATTCAGGAATAAAATGAGCTCTTATATATTTGTATTTGCCTTTAAGGCTTTTTAATTTGCAGGGAGATTACTTCCTTCTCAATCCAATGCAGCAAAGGAGTTATTAGTGGCTAATAGCTAGGGGCCAAAAGTATCTAAAGATTTTTAAGTATTTGACATGTTTTTCAGACTTTTAATTTTAATTTTAATTTTGTATCTAAGAAATATATTCTCAAGGAGATCAACGTTATTTAGATGTGTTAACATCTGTTAAATGTCTGGTTTAAAAACAAAAAAATTTAAACAAGAATTTCTTTCACTTTTTTTTTTAAAGATACATTTATGCTTTTCATTTGGAAATGTTTAATTTAGAGATGGAAGCATTGAATAAGAAGAGTAAAGAACAATAAAACTATATAAAATTTTTAATTAACTTGAAATCTTGTTCACATCACCATTATCAATTATATATATGCCTTAAGGAGATGTTCTGCAGGGTAGATGACTAAGTTTTGGTCAGAATGCCCTCTCCCAGTCAATACTTCCAACAGTCTGCAACAGAGAAATGCAAGAAGCTGGAAGTTGTTAGTTATGATTATTTTAGGAACAATTTTTTTTTTCTATTTGTGAGAAGAAGATGAAATAAATGGTCTATTTAACAATTCATTCTTGTTTGCTAACAAGAATGGCAAGTGCATTTGACTAACCATCAGTTTCTCCCATCAATACTCAGATTCAAAGCAGCAGAACAAAATAAATAAATAAATAAATAAATAAATAAATAAATAATGAATCAGGAGAGTCAGCTTTGTTTACACCAACAGATACAAAATAAGTTTCCTCTTCCCAGCTGTAAACTTCAAGAAAAGGATAAGTAAATACATCAATACTTCATTTATCTTGTGCCTGAAATGAAAATTAGGTTTAATAGGAAAAACAAACCTATCATCTTCTGCTTAGGAAGTAAAAAACAATCCATTATAGCATAATGTTGTTTGTTTGAGGATTATGAGGCAATATAATTCTTTAACAAGATCATGCTGTGCACTGTTGATGTGGAGAACATTGCTAATTCCATTTTGTCCAGTTTACCACACAACATAACTTGTGACATGGTATTGTTTTTTGTTTTGTTTTGTTTGTTGTTTGTTTTTCTGGACAACTCACTTGTTGGTATGTGACCTTAACCCTTCAAGAAATGAAAGGCAATATATATATATATATATATAAACCTTTTTTCTTAAGAATGAAGGAGAGAGAAGTGTCAGTAATGACATTATCACTAGCCATGGGAAATTTGTGTCATCTCATTAATTGTATTTCCATTTCATCAGCCTTTATGGTGAAGGCCAACTTGCAACTCATCCTTTCCATCAAAATGCAATAGGGTTCACCCAGGTATATTCATTAAGTGTCCCACAACTGTAAAATACTTGTAGCAGTTTCTAGCACAAGCATTTTTGCCCTCCCATTGTGTCAACTAGAATCATTTTCAGTGGGCTATTTCTTGAGTATACTAAATGATAATGCTAGAAGAGAATACAGATAAGCCGTGCCAGCAGGGAGGCACTAAAACGTGTGCAGAAGTTCTAAAGTGATGCAGAATGCAAGCAGCTCTGTGTCAACATGCTGTTTCATAATAACTCTTTAGGTCTGCTCATGCTCCCGTCAGGTTTTTATTTTTACAACAGAAAGACTTTTCAGTCAGATTTGAATTTTTATATATATATATATATATATATATATATATATATGTATGTTTCCTTGACACTTGAATGGGATTTGTCTAAATCCCCAAATTGGTAGTAAATATGATAGGAACATTGCACATCAGATATGCAAACCTGATATGCATATTGAACATCAGTCCTAAAATGGCATGCAAGCAGGTGAGAAGTTCAGAATCAGAAATCCCAGAAAAATAGTTTAAAATGGAGGGTTTTCTTCCAGACTTGGAAAAGCAAATGCTACAGAAGTGTTTCATCCATGTATGTGGAGACAGACTTGTAGAAGCTCCCATTTAAAGACTGCTGTGCATTCCAGAGTCAGGTGGCAAATACCCTACTGTGGGGTTTTCGACATCAAATTACACATTCTGTAAGTCTTAAAGATAGGTCTTGCTCCAGTACAGCTGCTGACTCAGTCTGCAGGAAGATAGGGTTTCTGTTTACAGAGACAACGTAAAGCTGGTAGGACAACCTAGTGACATATTGGAGTTCATCTGGGGGAGGAGGGCTTGAAGTGACATTGCATGTGTTAAACTGCCATACTGCAGATCTTAAAAATAGAAGTGCAGTGAAGCAGATGGTTTGCTTCTACCACAGACACCATTTCGATAGGCACAACTGAGAAGTAGCTTCTGATGATATGCACATATATGCATATATACATACTCTGTGTATGTGTGTGCATGCTAGCAAGTGTACCTTGAATATGAGCTATGCTTATTTACATACTCTTTGATGATATACATCTTTTTAGACAGAGCATGTCTTTATGAACAGTTTTTTTCAGTTTCAGCTACACACATCTTTCTAAATTTCCATTCTCCCAACAGTCAGTTACCTCTGATGTTACAGACAGTTCACAACATGTTGACCACTTGTGAAAGACTTTTTTCTTATCACCTCTGCTCTGGGCAGCAGCTCATGAACTTTGGAACAAGACCCAGAGGAAAGTCAGGAATTTTTGAGTGGAGATGCAAGACCACTCTTGGGAGTATAGATGGGGGGTATGGCTGGCAGGAGGTGGCTAGAATACCCTAGGAAACATAGGCTTCCTCTGCCCACCATCACAAATTCAAGCTCAGGAATGCTATGCACTTTTGGCCTTGAGGTGTCATCCTCCTTCTCCTCACTGCAATCCTGGTTCAGCTTGTCAGTCCTTCCTCATGGTACTATATGGGAGCAGAGTTTGAGGGGTATGCAGTATGGGGAAGGAGTACAAGGGGAAAAGTCTGAGAGTTTTTGGCTGGGGACAGGCCATTAGCTGGCTGTCTACAGTTCTCTGCATGCTTTGACCTTTAAGGCAGCAACTAATGACACAAAGCTTTAATGTAAGGTATATTGATGAAAAGTTGAAGCATTTGAACTTTCTTCAGTTTGCTATGCTGGTTTTACCTTGTCATACAGTGCAAGAGTAGGAGAAAAATCAGTTAGTACTCAAAACCCAAGTAAAGATTTAGATTATGTGGGTGTTGCCTCAGGTACTCTTGAGACCCAAAATTAAGAAGGAAAAAAAAAAAAAAAAAAAAAAAAGACATCCTTAAAAAGAAATAATGGCAATTAAAAATAAATAAATTAAAACTGGTACTAAAAAAGCCATCATCTGGTACTGAAAAGCCATCATTTAGAATTATTTCACAAAAAGGAATTTTGAAAATACTTTATTATGGATCATTTGACTTAAGCATAAATCTAAAGCATTTTGCTTAACTTCAGCTCTTTTGTGGTTAAGTTTTATATCTTTTAAGTTTAAAATAGTGATTCATATTTAACTGAAAATGAGTTAAAAAGAACACTAACTTTTTCATCAACATTGATATGTTTTATCAAAAAGCTATTCGTTCTATATAAAAGGCATTTTTCATGAAAGCCAAATTGTTGACCTTAGGAAGTAAAGGCCACATCTATACTGATAAATAAATAAATAAATACATAAATAGTCCTTACCCTTAAAAGTCCTAAAACTGGGAGAACTATAATGAGCAGGAGACACTCAGGTTCCTGTCTGGAGTTGTATGCCTGGCTTTGGGTAACCTGTGATTACCCTTACACTTTTACCTTATACTTTGTGAGGCAGCAGTTGGTATGTCAAGTCAGTTCATTTGGTCCGCTTCATCTCATACCATGTCCTAACAGCTTGTATTTTCATTTCCTTGGGGCTCTGTGTTTGCTAATGCATTTATTTACTTGCTTTCTCCCTTCTGAAGTATCAGGCTACCTGTCAAGCAGGGAGTATACTGAGATTTGTGCTGCATAGGTTGTGAGCACTTATCCTGAATAACTCCTATTTGGGAGAACCAAATAAAAATATACAAGAAGAAAGTGGCTCATCCGTGAAAGAAGTGAGCAAAATAAAAAGAGCAGACAATAATATCACAAAATCTACTGATAAGAGTGATGAGTTACCATGCAAGTTAAGCTCCTTATCATGGTCAAACCTATTCCCATGTGGCGATGCACGTCTCTGTAAGACACCTTGTCTTTGCACCTCAAGTCTGTATTGCCATGTGTGTGGCAGCAGCTGGTAACCCTCGGTCACGGCACTCACTGGGAGTTGCATGAGGACACAGACAGCATAGCAAACAGGTGGTCACTTTAGAAGCGCAAGATCCTTTGAAACAGTAATGGGAATGAACAAGGAAGGCAAACAGGTGCAGATTTGCTGCTGAAAGTATGCTGAGATTCCCAGGATAAAAGATGCATTCCACAGACACCACAATGCATTTAGGAAATGCTCTGGGTACATGCTTGTGGACAGTCATGTATCTGGACCAGGAGACACAAAACTGCAACGTGTCAAGATCACCCAATAAATCTCTAGGAGGCCAAAATACAAGTTTAGCTTCTGATCTTTAATTATGAACTTTCTTCAGACGTGTTGTGTCTGTTCAGTAGCTGGATAACTTCTGTTTCTTTTCATTACACAAGAACTAAAGCTATACCTTGGGGTACTTATTTCAAATCCCATTCGTAAAACATTCTTGAGAAACCACTCCTGGGTATAATTAAACTCCCTTCCTGAATACACGGACTGCAGGTGTAAGATTCAGAACACCTGGATTTAGTGCTTGATTTTGTTAATGAGTTGAAATCACTATGTATATGTCAGTTCTTTATTGATCTTTTCTTTCCTTCTAGCCTTTGTGTTTTGAGGATCTGCTAATATACATAGCACGCATATATACGTTGGATCTAGCTTCTAGCAAGAAGGGAGCTTTTAAGCAGGAAATTTTCAATCTGGAGGGGATTTTCAGGACTGGAAGCCTGTAACATCATATCATGTGTGGTTTCATGACTTTAATATACATTATATTTTATGGTGCATAAAAATTGTTTGGAGAGCCAATTCAGTCTATTGCAAGGAAAATTTCTCTACCTTTGCATTAGCCTATGCAGATCAGATACTGACAGATTCCCAATAGCAGCCCAGGACAAGGCATTTAACTGTACAATTTACCCAAGGTCTTTGGTAGGTTGTTTGTACTATTTTCTAAGCTTGACCTAGACCACTTAAAATCTACTTAAGTATGTGAACTGCAGATATACCTTTGAACTGCATTTCAAGCGTACCCTGAGAATATAAACAGCCGGCAACAGCAAGTTTCTCAGCTTCTGGTTATATACTGGCTATACATCATGTTTTGCCATATAAGAAGTAGGTGACAATGCTACTGTAATACAAATCATCAATAGCATTTTTTTTGTTGTTGGGAAATAGTTGAGTTTAGAACTTGGAGATGTATTTGAATTGAGACTGCAGTTTTCTTTTCATAATAAGTCCTTACCTGCTCTTCAAATTAAATAAATTTAACATTTTGGGCAGCATATATCACTTAAAGCTATAATATAAATGTTTTCTTCATAATTTCACATAAAAAAATCATGAAAAAAAAAAAAAGTGAGGCATTGCAATATAAAGGCAAAGAGGCATCCATGAATTCTTCTTTCTTTTATCCATCTATATCATACTTCTAACCAACTCAGCAAATCCTATATATTTTCATGCACTGCATTCTAGCACTGAAGGGAAAAAACAAAACAAAACAAAACAAGAAAAAAAACCAAACACTGTTATAAGAAACTTTCAAAATGGTAATTGAAATGACACAGACCTGGTCTGGCTCTCAGAAGAGGAGTTAGATGACTCCAAATATTTAAGAACATATTTCAAACTATTATGTAAAGTCATGAAAAGAACAGCATTTCCACACTAGGTTTCTTGTGATCACAAAATAGAAATAATTTTTTGTCCCTTAAAGGATGATATCTTGATTTACAACCAGATGAACCAGCCACATGGAAAGGCAAACAAGAGAATGCAATAATAAACCTCTGTGTTGTGGCTGAGGATCTCAGTCCAGTATCTGTTTAAACTGTAGTATACAAGAGAAGTTAGGCCAGCAGATCATAGTCCCAAGATGATTGCAGTTAGCCTAAAGATAATTGCACCCATACTAGGGCTTTTATGGAGATAGACAAGCTCCTGTGGCACATTCACCTTGGCCTCTGCTTCAAGTACTCAAGAACAAATCATGGAACAAAACAGGCTATGCTGCCCAGAGGGTAGAATTGGGAGAAGCTTGAGAAGTGAGGAATAACAAAGGATCTTTAAGAACCTTTATTATTATTATTATTATTATTATTTTGAAGCAATCTCCTTATTAACATTTAGCAGGGCACTTGGATACAGAATCTGGACTCTTCTGTCCATGGAAAAAGAAATTATTATCAATTTTAAGGAATGAATTTACTTCCATAAATTTGATTCTTGGTGTAACGTGTCAAGAGTGGTAGGAATTTGTTTTTCTTGTGAGGGACCCTCTTCTTCATGTTGCTAAAAGTTTGTTTTCTTTGAGACTGTTAGATGAAAGCACAGATTCTTTGATATATTTGCAAATATGGCTCACTGTTTCCCTGTCTAAATGTTTAACCAGCCATCTGCATACATGGATTGCCTATTCCAGCTATCTCTACCTCAAAAGATCTCACTGTTCCTACCACTAGTACATGGCAATAGTGTAGATCAGCTGACTGTGCTTGAACGAACACTGACTACAGCTAGAATTAGCTGGCACACTGGATAACGCTGACATTTACTGGTATCTCATAACTCCTCCTTTCTCATTCCAGCTACTTTTGCCTGAGCTAGTAGCAAAAGCAGAAAATGCAACTTGGTGTGTGAAAGTGCTATGGCTTACTAGTGTGATAAAGGTTTTGCAGGATCTAACCAAGGCTTCATACACAACTTTTGCTATTTAAACTATGGGTACAGCATAGCTGAACAATTCACTTACAAGCGTCTGGCTTGAATTTCTCCTTGACCACACAAATATGTATACAAATTTTTTTCAGAGTCAGAGGAAGGAAAGGACGTTTAAACTTAAAGAGATAAAAACAAGGGACAGGGATTACTGATGTTTATTTATATGCCCAATAGTCCAAATATGATTTCATATGTATGACAGCTTTCCTACCAAAGAGCTACAAGACCCTTAATATTTAGTTTATTTTTCAAGCACAAGATACTATAAAATTTTATGTCCAGAACTCTTGAAGCGGTGCTAAAACTATCTGCCATGGACTGATGCACAAAAAATAAACACATAACTCACAAATATTTTACCTCAGAACAATGAGTTTTCTTTCCAGAGATAACTCCATGCTGTGAATACTGAATTGGGTACCTAGGTTAATGGAAGAAGAAGGTCTTCCATTTCTACTGAGCTCACTGAAAACTAAAGGTAGAGTTTTTTCTACACACTTAGTGTGTACGCTGTTTGTTTTTTGTTTTTGTTTTGTTTTGTTTTTTGGTTTTTTTTTGATCAAAATACACCTCAATGACCTATTTCCTCCATAGACCCTATATCCTCAATGCCATTCCTGTCAGATGCAGAAATATTTTGCATTTATAATCTCTATATTCAGATCTTCCTTGGATTGATGAATATTGCTTCTGCTTCATCCATGGATCTCTCCCATAGTCAGTGGAAACAGAGACCAAATGAAAACCCTAAGCATTTGGTTCAGCGTTCAACTTTCACATTTTTTGTCTGCTTGCATCTAGTTTACACCAAACTACCATTTGGAAAGCTCTTCATAGTTTTGTTCTTTGCCAAAAAAAAAAAAAAAATAATTAATTTAAAAAAAAAAAGGTTTTGAATTGAAAATTCTTGGAGGAAATTTATATAAATATATATATTTTCATATGTATATTGTCACTTTATATATATATGTATAATGACAATAAAAAAACATGGCTGACGCATAGCAAAATCTTTTTTTCTTGTGAAAATTACTTTGGCTTCTTTAATTGCTTGAAATATCTGGGGCTGTATTTTGGCTCTTCACCACACAAACCAGCAGGCTTGCCATCTGCCCAGCACTGGCCTAATGCTGTCTTCAGGGGACAAATCCTAACTGACTCATCACCAATGAATCATTGTTTTAATTGGGGATTTCCTCTGAATTGTCCCACTCCAAGTCATCATGCTAAGGACATTCTCCTTCAATATTTTAAATAAGAAACAAGGATAAACAGAAGAATTAAACAATGCATAGTTTCTACAGCATAGGAAATCTGTCCAGTTCTTGAATATTAATATCAGTTTTGCTAACTACAGTACTTTCTCCTGTGGCTTTGCTTTTTTGGAAAGGAACAAAGGCCTTTTAAAAGCATTCACTTAGTGTGACAGTTTTACAGATCACTTTAATCACATCAGAAGTTGTCCATTTATATAAGCTACTAATTGTTCTCCCCTTAAGCAGTAGCACTGCTCTCTGAGGTGTGCTGTTAATCGATCTTGCTAAAGACATGAATATTTTTCCTAAATGCCAATCTAGAAGAAGTAATTAGATCAACAGTGGTAAGGGTGGAGGTCTGTTGCCAGGCAGAAGCAAGGCAAGAAATGAGGTTGCTGATATTAAGAACAATTAGAAGTGAGCCATGTAGGCAATGCAAACCATGATAGAGAGAGGCAAGATGGATGTAGTGGACAATGTATGGTATGAGGAAAGACAAGGACAGTGATCTGTAAATAAAAGAAAACAGAGTAGAGTAAAGGGAAATTTGGATGAAACAGATATCCTAGAGTCTGCAAATTTCACAAAGGACTTATGTATTTATAAGAAGTGAGTTTTCTCTATTGCATTTATTATTATTATGGATTATAAATTATTTGGGGAAGCTCTGCAGTTTTTGATATTTATATAAAATTTAATACAGCTTTGTTGTTGATACTCTGCAGTGTAACACAGAAGCTTGGAAACATGCAGTATGTAATGATGAATCAATACACCTTTGCTAAAAAGCTTTCTTTAAGGCCAGTTTTCTAGTTCAAGCTCAGTGACAAATTGAGATTACTCTAGCAGAACCATTTTCTGGGCTGACAAGTCTTTGTCAGCCCAAATTTCTCTGCATCTTGCTTTGTTGCAGAATAAAAACATACCTGAGTACTGAAATTGATTTTCTTATGTGTGTGACTATTAAACAATAATATCACAATCTGAGGTTCATATAGATGCAATTATTACATATTATATAACAATATATTATCTGGTTGTTGGCCTTTGTTTTGTTTTGTTTTGTTTTGTTTTTTGTTTTTACTTCTCAAGGGAAGTGTCAAATTTGTTCCTGTTTGTTCAGCTGATTTAGAATAAGAGGTCAGATCATGCTGAATTTTCAAACAATACAGTGCTAAAAGGGTTGTAAACAGATAAAGGCACAGGGTTAGCAAACACGACTGGTTCCAGGGAGGCCAGTGGACTGGCAGGAATCCATGAGTTACCTAACTAACAAATAATCCAAAGCAGGGATGCCCAGTGGAGTAGAGCTGCTTGGAAAAGTGTTACATTATGAAAGCAAATTGGAAAATTGTTTGTAAACTGCAATTTACTGTCCTATGTTAAACGTAGTGCTCTCACAAAGTGACCAATAACATTATCGGTTTTGTGCACTCTGGAGGATCATAGAAGCAGTGTTTATTTTCCTACAATTTTAGCAAGATATTTTCATTTTGGTCTCTTACTTTTATAATGTGAAATACAAATGAACACTTTATGTGACCTAAAATAAGAAATCTTTAAAAATGCAATGTGTTGTCTCTTCTTTACAACCTTAATTTTTATTTTTTCTCAGTAATAAAGACCAGCAATGAATGCACACCCAAGCAATAACCCCTTACCCAAGTCATTCATAGACTCCACTGGAAAATATATCATGAGCCTGATTTTCATTTTTTATGAAGATCCCATGGATATCCACTGGCCATCTTTTAAAGACTGCTTCCATTTTGTCAAGGATGTGCAAGAAGCCTTTGGTCATAAGAAGCCATAGTCAATGAAACTATCAAGTTAGTTACTGGAGCTCCTCCTCAATGTAGATGTGTTAGAAAATTATATTTTCATCTTTAATTTAATTTCTCTCTGGGAGATGATGTCTGTATGTTATGTACCAGGATTTCATTATTAACTTTCAGTAGCAAAATAGCAGTTTAGGAAGTAAAATCCAATGCCAGCTATTCTGATGATGAAAATCTTTTTAAATTAGTGAGAACGTATATTTGAAGTAATAAATAATATGGCAGGTATTGGTAATATATGTAGCACGACCTTTATTTCTTCATTGTCCAGAAGAGATTGTGGGTTGATTATCTAAATGTAATAGTCAATTAAAACTATTCAGAACTATTCTAACCTTTGGGGTGTGTACAGACATCCCATGTTTTTCTACAGAGCCTAGAGCATAACGAGAGCTCCCATGAAATTATGATGGCCATCCATTAACCATGCTGTCAATTTTCCTTCACTTTGTTTTCCATGCAAGCACACCAACAAAAAAAGGTTCATTTTGGAAGAATACTTTGTGCAGCCAGAAAGGTCAGTGATATCTGGCTACTAAACAACAGGAAACCTTTTTTGTATGTAACTCTGTTCTGGCTATGCATAAGAAAATTATGGTGTTCAGGAGTGCCAGGAAAATGGTGATCTCAATCATAAACCAGTTAGGTTTAATAACACTAGTAAGTAGCATAGGTGTTAATGCCTCAGGAGGTATTTAGGGACTCCTCTGATTACAACTGCATTCAAGCTCACTTCCAAGTCTGTCATGGCTGGTGCATGTAACTTACAGTAATGATATTAAGCATCGACTGATAAAATCAAAAGAATAAAGAGAAGAAATAGAAATTGTTTCTCATTTTTAAATGTTTCAGACTGATTCTCTCCCTTTTATTTTATTTCCACAACAGACTCTCTGATATTGCAAAAGGAAAAGTTACACCAGGTTGTCCAACTTATTGTCAAACAATAGAAATTGAGCTTCCCAAATTATATTACTGGTTTAATACACAACATACAATTATATTAGACCAGTTGCTAAAATAGTGATGAATAAGCTGCAGCCTTGCAGCAGCACCCCCAGGTGTGAGCTGGGACTTCTGGGAGAGACATTGCCTCATGCTCTATTTAGAAATACCTTCTGTAGCTGAAAGCAATACCTTCAGCTGTTCAGGTCAGAATAGATGCAATCATTTTAACTACACATAGCCTGGATAAGATATTGGAGCTAGCTTCCAGTCAACAAACACAAGACTACATTCTCAGCTGGTGTAAACTGACTTCAATGGATCTAGATCAATTTATACCAGGTGGGGATTTATCCTAAGCTTTTGTTTTCTCTTAAATCAAAGTTTCACCAAAGATAAACCCAAAACCTGGTCACATGGATTCAGAGCTTGTTGACATTCTGTGTATCTGCTGTCTGTTGTGACCACTATATTGTCTAAATATGAGACAGAACAAGACTGCCTCTGTGTTTATTGACTGTACTTGTCACCAGTGTAGTTGCACAGAAACAAGTCTAGTCCACCTCTTTGTCTATAGGCAAAACAGTGTGTGTCTTGCAGTCAAGCTCACACAAGGAAATAGGGAAGTGAACATAGCATGTGATCTTCTGACGCAGTAGCTGAATTTTAAAACATTAAGGATAGAGAAATCATGTATTTTTTAATGCTCAATTTCATTAGAGATCAAAAGATTGCCAGTTTTTCAAATGGTATAAAAAGGAAATTATTCTGTGAAGATATAAAATTGTTTACAGAAGAGAGTATAAAACTTTTGTTTAAACCTCAAAAAAAAAAAAAAAAAGTACTTTGGAAAGGATGGCATATCATTGTGACCAACACATTACTCACTAAAAGCCAGAATCAAATATACAAAGTCCTTCTAGACATCAGTGCAATCATTTACTAAATCACACTTTTTATGCAGACTTGCTATCTTTCTAGTTATACCAGCAAGAGATTACTGTTAATCCATCTCATCATCAATATAGGTCATCTGAGCAGCCTAGAAGAACAGCAACCAGAGGTGTACTCTGTGTATTTCAGAACAAGGTGGCTTAGTAATTGATACGCAGAAACTGAAAATGAGTTTAAATGACATTTAGTTCATCTGCCAACTTTGACAAGGCCATTACGATTGTCTGACTAGGCCCTGGCCAAGGAGTAGCAGCAGCCTGAGGTTCTTCCACCTGCACATGTGAAAGAAAAAAAGAAAAAGAAAAAAAAGAAAAAAAATGTCCATTTAAGCATAATGACTTGCAAAGTGGAAGTTTCTGTAAGTACATTTTGGAACAAAGTCACATTTTAGGAACATGATAATCTATTTTTGCTCTTCAGATTTCATACCAGTTTGCATTTTTCATTCAGTTTCTTTCAACTGGTTTCTACAGGCATGTGTGTAGAATTGTGTGTACATATATACGTGTCAGGATCTGTAAGAAATTCTGGAAACTCTGTTAATCAGAGAAGTAGCTTCCGCTGTGGCATGAAAAAAGAAACAGCCCTACAGTGCAACAGGTTCTGCATCATGTACTGCTTTGAAATCCCCATGTTGAATTTCTCTCTTGCTCATAGTTCCTCCTGGGATAAGTTAAACAAGTTACCATTTTAATATAACTCAAGCATATTTCCCTAAATTTCTTGTCAAAGCCAGAGCACTTCAAAACAAGGTTGGATGTTGCTAGCCCTGCTGCCAGACCTCAAGAAAACCTGTGATCTTTGCCACTGCAAAAGACTTCACCTACTTCTTCCTTAGAACAACCGAGGATTTGGATGATCTAACTTTCCTTGGGCAAGGACACCTACCCTGCTGGCAACCCCACCTACCCTGTGCACAGAAACTGCGGCTGAATTGCTTTCAAGCGTGTAGACTGAGAGCCAGTGAGACACTTATGATCCAGAGGCTTTCAGCCTTTACGTCTCACAGATCACTGTCACTGGCTGGAGCTAGTGTGCAGCAGTAAGCCAAAAGAGGCTTTTGTAGTGGGAATTTGAGTAAGTGTGAGCCCTGCAACCTTGTCTATTCCCCATCTTTAAAGTTTGAAGACCTCAAGCAGCCTCTTGGGCCTACTTCTTGCCTCACATGCTGGCTGTGCCTTAGCCTGTGTTTCAGCTGTCTCTTCTGTAGCAGAGATCAGTGGCTTTCTGTGGTTATGGCAGATGAACAATGGCTGACATGGCTACTAGATTTAACGTGTTTCTGACCCGATTCTCTCTCTCTGGCAAAGCAATGCATTGCACCTTCTCAGACACTTCAGCTGACACGAGGTAATATTGCCATGGCATTTGTAGAGTTCCCTAGGAGTTCCCTGTAGACCAGAAATAGTGCAGCAACGCTAGCTGCTTATCAAAGGAGAAGTGGTGGGGTTGGAAAACCGACCCCTACAACAGAGAATGTCTGATTGTGGTCTGTAAGCACAGAGCCATGTCACCAGCACTCAACACATAGGTGTATATCTCCTAACACACAGCTCTAACAGAAGGAGCTAAAAAGGGAGCCTGAGGACAGCCCATTGCAGCTGCTTGCACCTCCCCGTAATGCTGGCTGTCACAGACTGTGCCAAGCAGTCACATGCGTCGGACCGTGGAAAGAATGTGTGATGCCTGGGATGGAGAAGTGTCACTTTGTGTGACTCCCTTGCAGATGGTGTTTGACAGTGGTTAACAGACCGTCTCCCTAGCTGACCCCTGAGTACAAAGGTGCTCTCGATAGATGCTGTACACAGCCTGCACTTCAGAGTGTTTTTTGAAAGTCTAAGGTGGTCATTTAAACTGCTGATTTGCAGGCCATACTAGAGTCTGGTACAGGGACCCCCAAGCTACCACTAACTGGGTTCATTAATTCAGTGAAAGGAACATTTCAGCCCTGAAATGCTGCACAATCATGTTAGCAAGGACTTGCACCAAAATGCATCAGTCTGGGCAGAGTGCCATGATCATAAAATCATGGAAAATAAGACCAGAAAGAACCTCAAGAGGTCATCCAGCTCATCTCTTTGCCCAAAGGCAGGATCAGCTCTGTCTGAATATTTCCTGACAGATATTTTGCTAATCTGTTCTTAAAAATCTTCAATGATGGACACCCCATAAATTCCCTGAGCAATCTACTCCAGCATTTAACTGTTCCTAATATCCTAGACTTTGCTTCACTTAAAGCCTATTATTTCTAGTCCTAGACATGGCAGACTAGGCAATATTTATTTTTCAGTTTATTCCTTGGTTTTCTACAGTTTTTTATATTTTGAAAATGACTATCTCCACCAGTTTTCCCAGATTAAACACCATCGGGTGATTCAGCTTTTCCTTCTATGCCAGAATCTTTTAGTCAATAATCTGGTCATTATTGACAGTTTCCTCTGGACTGTCCCTGATTGCTCTCACCCTGTTTCTGGTTTCAGAAAGAGCTTGGTGTAGACATGCCTTGAGGGTTCTCTTAGGGAATATGTCACATTTTCTCTGCTTTTCATCAAGATATGCAGAGGGGAGCCAATGAGTACTTGTCAAAAATTTCCAGTTAGGGTTTATAATACTTATGATGCATTGTCACTGAGGTCTCTGTAGATTTGTCAACAAACCTAAAGCAATTTAAGTTACCTATGTACTAGAGTGATAGCTGCCACACAGGACATGGCTGAGACTAACCACCTGAGCACTTACACAGTCTCAGGAAGGTTCCAAAGCAAATAGCCCACACTACCACTCCTGCAGTCCTCCCAGACCGCTGGCTTCAAACCTCACTTGGTTACAGCTTTACAAATGTCTCTACTGTCTATTCTAGGTCTATTCAGCAGTACTGAACAGTTGCACAATATAGGCTCTCTTTGATTTTTTTTTAATACATGTTTTCTTCTGCCATATCCATAAATATTCTATGACTACCTTTTGATCACTGGAAATGATACAGTATCTGTATATTTGTGGAAAAAGAACAGTTAACTCACTACAATTCTTTGTTCTGAAACAGCTCACACAACCTCACATCAGAAGTGGTATAATGTGATTTATAACCCTGAGCTGCCTAAACAAGAAAACTCAGATGCAGACTATTTACACTAAATCACAAATTCAAAAAAATGACAAAAGTGTTTTTCTGTTTTTTTGTTTGTTTGTTTGTTTGTTTGTCTTAATAGTTCTTATCTTTCCTCCTTGACCAGTGAATACACTGAGGACATATCACTGTCATCCTCCTGCAGGAAGGCATGCAGCCTGGGCTGAGCCCCATATCCTTGGGGCTGAAGCATCTCAGGAAAATGCCCACTTCTGTGTCAGAGCCACACTCATGCATGTGAGAATCACACCAGGTTTACTGCCTAAAATGTAAGTCTTTGTGAGCACAGAAGTGGATGCTATATTTAGCTGTAAATGAATTTGCTTTATGAGAAATAATTTTATCAATGAATCAGAATTGTGTTATGTGTCAAGGTCAAATTCCTAGATCTACCTGGAGCAATTACTTTAATTTATAATAACAGCAATGTAGACTTACCAAAAAAAACATGTTATTCTAACAATGTAGCTCTAATCACATGTATAACTTTAGGGTCTGAGAATAATACATCTTGTCCTTAGACAAAATTCTTCCAATTCCTTTCTTATCTGAGCTTATCTCCTCTCCATTAGAGACATATCCAAACACTTTGTGCCACATTCTTATTTATGTTATAGTTAAAACGTCTTAATAATTTCTTAAAGGGGGTGTTCTTGTACAGTTCAGCATGTACTTAGATGACTACTCTCAGAACGATTTCAGTCATGCATTGTTACAGTCATCTAAATATTCATGATTATATTCTCACTTCCGATACTTTTTTTCATTCTTTATCACTGCTATATCTTCACCATTGTTCTCTGAAAGCATACAAACAGTTCCTGACAAAATCACTTGCATCAACAGCATCTTTATAGTTTTTCTGAAAAGAAATGCACTTCAAACAAGCATGTAGTTAAAGGTGAAAGCTTTTTTTCTTGCCCTGTTTTATAAAACTATTAAGCATATGTGAAATTGTCTGACTTCAGTTACAGATACGTAGAGATATGAGTAATCTGTATTTAAAAACATATGTTTGTCAGGTCCTGCAGATGTTTTAGTCAGTCACAGATATAGAAGCAAAAAGTATATATTTTTATGATGCTTCAGGATAATTCCATAATCAATGCTACTATCAGTGAAATGCCCTTGTAGTTTAAAAAAAAAAAAAAATCATACTGGGGAAATAGCAAGTATAGTGACATTTGTGCAAGGATAAGAAAGGCTGGAGACACAATAACATAACCTCCAGACAGTGTTGTCCAGAGAAAGGCACATGAGGGCACAATGTATATCTGCAGGCACACTGCTATTCAGCCCACACTGACTTTGCAGCCAAACCAAGGTGTAAGAAGTGATCTGTTGTCTGAAGAACCTCCCCAAGTGGTCTGCCAGCTCTGCATATGATAAACACAGTTCTACGATCAGCTTAAATGTTGAGGCTCTTGAGTGGTGGATTGCTCAGTACAGTGCCTCTGGAATTAGCTTGAGGTATAGGCATCAGCAGGAAAAATAAAATTAATTTATCCAGTATGTCATTAGTTCTCAGGATGTGGTCTAAAACCATGATGGATTGTGAGAGAGCGTGTGGAGCACTGTTAAACAGCAAAATTTACAAATGGGTCGATTAGAAATGTGATAATAGATGTACAGAGTGGCCCCTGAGAATTATGAGTTTGTCCAACAAGTGGAAATTACTGTGCTAAGAATAAGAAAAGCTTCTCCAGAAAAATACATTTTCATCTGTAGCAAGCATGTGAAACATGAAATGTAATAGCTTTTCAAAATTCCTCCAAAGTTTGGAAGCTTTTGTTTTATTGTAACAATAGCGTGGGAACAAACATTTGTTTTCTTTCTATTTCTAGATCTGCCCTAACGCTCGGGTGGGAATGGAACAAAATCCATGTGAGAAATCTGTAGTTAGTTTTGTTTCTGGGATGACTTGAGTTCAAATTATGGTAGTTTGGATTGGAACCAAACAAATCATCACCTATATCTGAACAAATCTCACTTCCTTTGCACCAGTACTCGTCCCCCCATATGTACATGATTGAGAAAGTTAACAATACTCCAGAAAAAAAGCAGGCAGAGAATTTACTAGTCACCTCTTTTACAGCTAAAAGAAAATCTGCAGAAGGAAAAATAATCTCATGCTTTGAACAAAGCATTTTTACATGATGCAGTTGAAAAGAGGTAAAGGATTTAACTAACTATGATTTTTTACTTTTTAAATTTTTTAATAATATAAAGTGGGGAAAAAAAAAAGAAAAAAAAAAAAAGGAGTCCAATGTTAGAATATAATAATTGCACTAATGGGGCCAAACTCCTGTCTCACCCACCACACTCACAGTGGGCAATGAAGCTCTGTCTCTGTTAGTGAACAAAGAAGCCAGGGGACATTTTTTGGCCTTGTAAACAAAAGTCATGGCACTACTGTCAGTAAAGCTAAATTATCTGGATTTGGGTCTCTACCCTGCCTCTATTTAGTTGCCTAGAAAAAATGGAGCCTAACAGATCATTAAGGAATGAATATAGGAAATATATCTAGTAAAATGATCCTTTCTTCTGATATAGAGTCCCAATTTCTGCAGTTCAGCACCTTTGGGACTTCCTGAGCCAGAAACTGCAACCACAGTTTAAAAAATGCAGATGAACTCTCCCTCATGTCTTTTTCAGTCTTATTGTGTGAAAATGTGCTTCCTCTTATTTGTTAAAAGCCTGGTACCTAATAAATGCTTTCTTAATTCTTATGCTATAAAAACCGCTGAATTCTTTTTTATTCATCTTTTCCAATATTTTTTTTTTATCAGACTTTATCATTTTCCCTCAATCATCTCTTTTCCAGGCTGAAGAGTCTTATCTACTTAATCTCTGCTGTATAGAAATTATTCTGTAGTACAGTTCATTTTTGTCACCCTTCTCTGTTCTCTTTCTAATTCTATTATAACCTTTTAGAAAGGTATTACCCAGAACCACATTTATTGTTCAGATATGGATTTATGCATCTATTTGAATTTTTTTAATTCCTCAGTCTTTTACCAATAATTCCTACTGTCATTTTTTTTCTTGCAGAAGACATAACATTTCATTGATGTTTTCAGGGTCTTTAAGATTGTATTCAAGAGTAGTAATAGTTAATTTGCAGTCCATCACTGTGTATGAACAGTAAAGGTTATTTTTTTCTCTGTGCATGACTTTCCATTTATTGACATTGATTTCATCTGTCACTTCATTGCTCAATATCATGAGACTGTTCTGTCACTCCCCACATCCAGCTTATGCTTTTACTATCCTGATTAATTCTGTATCATTACACAAAAAAATCACCTCACAGCTCACCACCTTTTCCACAGCATTTATGAATCCCAGCCTTCCCTGCAGAGCTGATGGTTCCTTGATGTGAAAAATTATTATTCACCCTACCCTTTGTTTCCTATCTTTCACCAAGTAATCTGGGAGAAGCTTTACCCTTTTACCCCATGACAATTCTATTTCATTAATATTGTCTATCTCTCTTTGAAAATTCAAGTTCATAAGTTTGAATCAACATTATCCAAATGATCCTTTTGACTTCAGAGAATTGCCATAGTTTTGCAAAGTATGGCTTTCCTCTACAAAAGCTGTTCTGATTCTTGCCAAATATATCATCTTTTCGCTTTTGTCTACTAATTATTTTTGTTATAATTCCTAGCAATTCTCTTGATAATCAAGTTAGAATTACTGGTCTGTTGGAGCAAAGAAGAGCCCTTTTTAACAGCTGATTGCCCATTTGTCACTTTCTATCATTTTAGTATAAAATTATTAGGCATCAGTCTCTTCAATTACCAGTTCACACTGGTAGAGTCCTCAGTTTTTTCACCTATAAAGAAAATCAGCAGTAAAGGTACCTCTATGATCTTCCCCATAATGAACACAAATTAAAAAATAAAAAAATCATCTATAAGCATGTGTTAGATTCTTTGTTTACTGTGGTCCTATTCACCGATGAACCCAGCCTTTAGCAGACTTCTTTGCTCCCCAAGTATTTAAAGTTAATTCCTTGTTGTTGTTGTTGTTTTGCTTTGCTTTGCTTTACTTTGTTTTCAGGAAATCTCTATCCTATTTCTGAGGGATGATTTTTTTTTCTTTTTTTTTTGTTTTGTTTTTTTCTTTTAATAATCCCCTGTCCAATATGGATTTATGCTATTCAATCATAAGTCGAGGGAAGAAAAAATGAAGAGATTGTCCTTTCAAAAGCATTTTTTAATGAGTAGTGCAAATGCTCTGAGCTTCTAAGGTAGTATAAAAACATAAGAATTTTACCTTTTTAATTAGCTACTCCTTTTGACTAATTTCCTATATTTTATGTAAACTTATTATTTAACTGTAACTATTACATGGGTGTGGTGAGACTTTTTGTATGTTTATTACTAGTGTGATTTTTTTCACACTTACAAGGCTATGAAATTTGAATATTCTGTGTCCATTATTACATAGTGGCTCTTGGGTAACTGTTCTTGAATTAGATGTGCATTAAATCTTGAGATCTAAATTTAGAAATGTTCCTTATTTTGAGATTTTTCAACTACAAATTGCAGTGTGCAGTCAGTTACAGTGATGTATATAGTCAGTTAAGGTTTGTCAGATGTGGATTTGAGGACTGTGTTAATAATCTAGACACTTCAATTGTGCTTTGGATGTCAATGTTCTTTCTTGAATCTTTGTTTCTCTGTTCTTTCGTTCTCCATCTGTTAAATGGGAACAACAGCACTTATTTACATTGCATTGGTATTATGAAGATAAATATACTATAAATTATGAGGTATAATTGGGAGATGCAGCAATAATAGAGTTCATATAAGCATTCAAGAAAAAAAATGAAACCTTTCAAAGGCATCTGGCTTGCACATATGGTGCTGTACTGAAGACTGTACTATTATCAACATTAATGCTTATAGACTGTACCTCTACATCTCTGCTAATCTTCAGTATGTCTGTAATATGCAAACTGTGTTAAACTTGATAAATGCATTATGTGAACACTTATAGAATAATAAAAATGATAATAAAGGGAACAAAGGCAAAACTATTCACAAGAAATATTCCATACTTTGTTAGTTTTGTTTTCTACCATGTTGTGAGGCTTTTAATTGGCTGAATTTTGTAGCCATATTGGCAAAAGTTTTTGCAGAGGAAAGGGGTGAGCTATGTGGAGACCTCAAGGCAAACCACTGATTAGAGGCACCAGGGAAGAATAAGCTAAGAGAAACAAAAAGGAGCTGAGTTAAATGGATGAACTGGACAGACCATAATAAACTTTTCAGTGAGGTGAATTAGGATAAAGCAAAAAGATGTCAGCAGCAGCCTCACTTGTGAATAGGGTTGAAGGGCCAACAGTGACTGGACCACCTGTCATATGAGGACAGGCTGAGAGAGCTGAGTCTGTTTAGCCTGGAAAATAAAAGACTGAGGGGAGACCTCATTAATGTACATAAATATCTGAGGGGAGGGTGTCTAGAGGATGGAGCCGGTCTCTTTTCTGTTGTGCCCAGTGACAGGATGAGAGGCAATGGGTACAAACTGAAGCACAGGAGGTTCCTGCTAAATATGACAGGGAACAGGTTGCCCAAAGAGGTTGTGAAGTCTTCTCAGAAGATATTCAAAACTTGCCTGGATGCTGTCCTGCACAATGTGCTGTAGGGTATCCTGCTCAGCAGGGAGGTTGGGCTAGATGATCTTCAGAGGTCCTTTCCAACCTCAGCCATTCTGTGATTCTGTGATGTTGCAGTACTTCTTTGCAAGAGGGATGAAGATACATTTATAATGTATTAATGTCATAGCTTATTGTTCACAGAACTAGCTAATACTCAGATGACCAACATAAGTATGGAAGAAAGCGTTATACTCCAGATGACTTGACAACTTGTAAAATATCATTATGTCATCTAAAATCCATTATCTCATGTCCTGATATGTACTGAGGAATGACAAAACCCAATAATTTGACATACCTGATTTAGGACACTACATAACAGTTTACTATAAAAGAAAATATTTTATCAATCAGAGCTATAAATAATTTAATAATCAGAACAAAAAGATGTGTTGTGAAATATTCATATATATACATATATATTTATATATATCAAAAGGATCATCCTAAAGGATCATTTAGGTTGGAAATTAGGAGAGATTTCTTTTCAGAAAAAGTAGTCAGGCATTGGAATGGGTTGCCCAGGGAGGTGGTGGAGTCACTGTACCTGGAGGTATTTAAGGAAAGGTTGGACGTGGTGAGTAGGAACATGGTTTAGTGGGTAGTGTTAGTGTTAGGGTTGGACCAGATGATCTTGAAGGTCTTCTCCAAACTTAATGATTCTATGAAAGTAGTTTTTGGACAGTTCATAATTTGAATATCCTATAGTACAGGACTGGAGATAGTTTCATAATATATGCAGATTAAATTTTTAAATGTACAAATTGTTTTGTCTTATTTTAACAACATACAGTCAAGTTCCTGTTAAATCCCGTTTTTGTTTGTTTGTTTGTTGTTGTTTTTTTTCAAAATTTTAGATTAAAGGTATAAATTTAATGGAGAGCAGGAAACACAAAAATGTAAGGCAAACAGATATTTCTTCATCATTCTTAGCAATACTTAATAGTCTAAAGATAGCGCACTTATATTTGTAGTAAAAATCAAGTATTGCACTAAGTTTATTTGGATTCTTTAATCATTCTCAGAAATTTAATTTATTTATTTATGAGCAATCTTGAAGAAATTCTTTCTGTAATTCTTGTCTATCCTACCTTCTGAAGAAACATAAGAGAGGCATTTGTCTCACCTCATTTTGCGCAGCTACAACATCAACAACTTCACCCAACCTATTTGCTTAACTACCTATTATTTTCAGTAATTCAGTATTTCAGTATATAGGCATCTCATCCTAGTGAAGAGATCTAAAACAGATGGATCACAGTAGAAGTGCCTATTCCTGCAACCAGCTGCCAAAGGGAGCCTGGTGACCAGTTCAGGTGCAGACATTTAATGTGTAAATAGCTTAGGGGAGATGAAACCCACTCAGGTAGGCTACATTAGTAGTATGAAAAGGAAAAGGACCTCATGAGCAACAAGACACTAAAGAAAATAGAATGGATACATTTTCATGTTTTGACAAGAGTTATGAGAAGGAGCAAATCCAGGAAAGAAAGCTCATGATAATGTTCCTGGGAAGCTAATAAACAGGCGGTCAGTCCACAGAAGCCAAAAGCAGAAACTGACCAATAAAGCATTCCATCAAGTAGTGGTGAAAGGAAGGAAATGAGGACCCTATCAGAACATTCACAGAAAAATTCACAGGGAAGTGGAAGGCACAAGAAAATGGAAGATGAAGGATAAAATGGAAAGGTACCTCTTTGCTCAAATCAGGAATAGTGGGTACACCTTCCCTTTAATTTCTTACAGGGAAAGAATTTGTGCTCATCTGTCAGGTGCTTTTGGAAGGAGAAAGAAGAGAGGTCCAAGCACCTCTGCCTCATCAGCAGTGACTAGTAAAACATGTGATCTCCCAGGCTCAGTGCAGAGTAGCAACTCTGATGTTATGCAATTTTCCTATCAAAAATGCTGCTACCCTAGTCTACAACCCATGACCACTTTAATAACAGCTTCAGCTGTCTGATTTGCCCTAAATTTCCCTATAGTCAAAGGAAGTATTTTTTTTTCCTTTGGCTTTCTCTGTGGTCAACTACATTATTTCTGTAATAACAGTCTTTATCAAGATACTGATTTTGATCCAAATTTTCTGTCACAATCATACACCACTTTGCCTATGTGGGTTTATTTCACATCCTTAATATTAATTAAATGCTGAGGAGTGTTTTTTTCTTTTTTTCCACATTAATTTTCTTTTCTCAGATTTGTTCTTTTCTCTTGCACACCCCCCTTCCCCCCCCCCCCCCCCCACCCCCCCTTCCCCCCCCCCCCCCCCCCCCCCCAGTAATTGCAGCAGGTTTAACTGCATTGTTAGAGTTCTGAATACAAATAAGAGGGCTTTTCCCTTTTTCTTCCTTGACTACATTCCTATTACTGCAATCACAAGTATTGTTAACAACATTAAAGCCCACAGCAGATGTGAACCAGGCTATAGAGAATATTTTGATTCCACAGAAAGGTTCAGTGCTGAAACATAATGTTCTTGCTTCCCAGCTATTACAGGGCAAACTAGCACGCACTTTTGAAAGTTAATATCCAATTTTCTAGATGCCTGCTGCCAATTTGTTTTCATTCTACTTCAATATAGTAGGCAATGAGAAGGGATTTTGCAAAGATTACTACTGGGCTCATTATTATTGCACTAGTAGTTCTGGAAAACAAAATACCAAAACTCAGCTGATGATGACATAGTTATGCAACAAAACAGGCTGCTTAGAATTCAGACCTTGGAATGAGCCCCCAGAGAAGACCTCAGGCTCACACCCTACAACTTAAATAACTCTGACTTATCTTTTATGCTATATTCTTAGTTTTATTGCAAAACTGGATTTATGTTAGAAGCTGAAGGTCTATGCAGTCTTTAACCTCTCTTTTTGTCCAGTGTTTGGAATACAAACCAGGCCAGGAGTGACAACTGAAAGCTACTGCCATCTGATGGCTGCAAGATAACCAGTGCAAAACAAGCCTCCTGCAAGCCGGTGAAAATTCTACAAGGTAGTTACTGCCACTGGCACAAACCTGGTCCCTTTCAAGCATGTGTAGCAGAAGATGCCAGCAATCCGTCATGGCAGCTGAGCTCTCCTCTCAGCCTGAGTAGTTCTACCCCTAATAGTCACATCCACCTTGTGTTGCATCTTCCCTCTCTCCCTCAACTATCCTACAGAAAATGAGTAAAATAAAGGTGTTTGCCTTTTATAGCAGTGTAGGAATTACCAATCTATTAGTATTTTAAGAGCCATTTGCCTCTACTGCTGAAGACAAATGAAGCTATTGGAATATTTGTTGCAAAGTGTGTGTGTGGGGGGGGGTGTTGATTTGGCTCTTTCTGTTTCTAGAGGTGAGTTACTAAATATGACCTGGATTTCAAGTTGATAAAGTCCATAAAGCTTTATATCATATGGAGCATTTCGGTGAAACTATATTCCATTTCTTACTCCACCATAATCGTTTGATTACCCTAATATCCATCTGAAATATGTCTTAGCCTTTCAAGGCTGAGGTAGTGAAAATTGTGATTAACCAACAGCTAATTAAGAAGAGGTATAATTAAAGAAAAATATATCTTAGAAGCCCATTCAAAATCTGTAAAAATGCATGGAAGAATTGCATGAAAATTGGTCCAAATTTAAAAAATTAAAAGCATTCTGTAATACCTTCTTTATCACAAATGGATATAAGCTAAGCTTGTTCAGTAGCCCTGAAATAGTATTTCCTTTTCTAATTAGGGAAAAGAGCTTTCTAGGGATGTCTGCAGAATGATAAAAGATGCTCTGAGAAGCTGCCAAATTATAGTGGAAATGTGTTTGCTCCCAGCATGAGTAGAAACAGTTGAGATCCTAGTTGCTTAGAGGAACAGAGATATCAGATGTTGTCATGAATGCTTTCTGTATTCCTTCAGATAACTCAGAGACCCTAATTATTTTACCCTAGGCCAATTCTTTTGACAACACTGAAACACTGAAAACAACACTTAAATCTAATGTATCAAGTAAAGTCTGAGACCTCTGTAAAGGAATATGTACTGACCACAAGGAACCCAGTGTGTTAAGAAGAAACCTTCCCCATATTTGAGTGGAGTTGAGCTAACTGATTCTGTGCACGCTCCTCCATGCCCTGCAAAACAAACTGCAATGATGGATCCCTTCCTAGTTTTGCAAAGTGTGCTTTTTGCAAATTCTCTATTATCTGACTTAGCACAAGGGTGTACAGTATTTTTTCCCCTTCTTGCAGGATAAGAGATCTCAAGTTTAAGCAGAAGTGGTTGTGAAGGACCCAAATACATTTGTAGGTGGTAATGGAAGATCTGAGAATTTAAATATGTGATTTCCAGCTCAGTAAAATTTCTTTAACTGAGTCATTATGTAGTAAAGACCATCTTCACAATTTCATATTTCCCTCCCCCACTCATTTCCCTCCTCACATCAGAATGTATTTTATAATCTCAAGATTGGAAAATAAGTGTAATAAACATGCAAGTACATGAGCTGAAAGGATAAAGGGGCTGTAATGATGGCTGCTAGAAAAGAGGGAAGAAAGGCATGATCTTCACAAATAGTAGTACTAAATCTTTGATGAAGTAATTAATAACATTTTAAAAGCTCTCCCACTCACAGTACATTTGTTTCTGTAATTGTGATACACTAGGAAATTCAGTGTTCAATTGCCCTGAAACTCATTCGCAAGTCCCTTGGTAGCAGCTAAGTAATTCCTGTAAGTTCCCAGTGACAGAGAACCTTTTTAACCTGCATTTCCATATTAATCTGGTAATGCTTCCATACTATTTCACAGAAAATGCTGCTTGCTCTGCAAGGTCAGTCCCCAGAGAGCAGCTCAGAAGTGACAATGACATATAAGTGTACTCTGTGCCCCTGTGCACCTCATCTCTTGTTCTTACCATTCCAACACATCCTAAAAACAGATGACTTGCTGATCCCAAGAGCTGGGGAGTAAATTATGCAAATACCAATAGCTTTTTACTAATGGTGGATGAGAAAAACTTCTTCCAAGTAAACTTTTATTGCTGAGTTTTTGTTTGTTTTCTTGCTTGCTTGTTTGTTTGTTTCACAAGTTCATCAGGATGATTTCTCTTCTATCAAGATTCTTCAAAACAGAAGGGTAGAGAAAAGTTCCTGCAGTTGCTGATCAGTGAAAATAACCTGTTGTTTAACACACCTTCTTCTATTTTCAGAACTTCTACTAAGCAAGAAATCTTTACTTGGCACTGTGTCTAACCTGTGAGTTAATTTTAGAGATGTTATCCTGGAAGCCCCTCAATGCTGGAGTTCATCTACAGCAAGCATTCAGCTAATAGATAAATAAATAAAAGTTAAAAAAAAAAACCACTGTTCTTCTATAGGAATGTTGGGAATTACACTGTGCACTTAATGGATCCCCTGACAGCATTTATGTGACCTAGGTTAGACAAAGTCAGTGACTCTATCACTGGAAAGAAGACATGCCTAGGTAGCTAACTACTACTCTGTGACCTATATAATGAAAAAGGCATGCTTCCACAGAGTAGGCCAAATGTCTTTAAAAAAAAAAAAATAGGAAAATCAGAGAGCTTCAACACATCAGCAGCTACATCTTGCTATGTAATCTGGACAGTGCTCTTTGATATCAAATGACTGTTTTGCTTTCATATGTTTGCCCCTCTAGGGCAGAAGTTGTCAGGTCTTTGGTCCATGGAGTACAATGAGGCATCTCATTTCCTGATATTTGGTACAAACTGTTTCCTACCCCAGTTCATTAACTAGTATAAACTTTTTGAATGATTCACCTAATAGTCAGATGGTTAAACTTCTGTTTGCTACTGTAGTGTACTCTGCTCACAACTACTTAACGTTGGGTTTTACTGGATTTTTCTTAAACTTTTAATGAACCTCAACCAAACTGGTGGGAACCATCAACTTTGGTAGCCCTCCATGAAGCAGGAAGGGGAATATTCACTGCAAATCTGGCCATCACCAAAAATTCAATGCATTTGTTCGACAGTAGATAATTTCTGAATGTTTTCTTGTAAAGATTTTGTCATAGTATTGTTTGCTGTTGTCAAAAGCCTATCCAAATAGATCATCTGCACAATTCATGAGGGGATGTTGGATGAGTCTGTAACAGTAGATATTAGTCTGTACCCAAAGACTCTTTCAGAGAAAAATGTTCATATGTATATTGAACTACAAATTATGAGAAGAAAATATATTTTGTTTGTCAAACAAACAAGCATTGCACGGTAACTACCGAAGATGAGGTGTGGCATTAAGAACACAGTGTGTTCAGATTCATTGAAAAGGAAAAAGTTGAAATCGCCTTTCACTGCTTCTTGTGTAAATGAGGAGGTGTCTATAATAAATATAAGAAGCAGAATAAAGCACAAGCCCCTCCCCGAAGAAGATGCTTCCGAAAGCCCGTGAGCTTTTTATCTCCCTCACATATACTTACATTTTTAATACCACAAGGCGTACATTAAATTAAAGATTCTTGTTTATGCAATTATAGCATTTTAAAGAGTTTGTTCAGCAGCTGTTGAAAATAAGTATCAGCCACTCTGGGCAATTAAATTTCATAGCTCGAAACGACAGAAGGAATATTCTCCATTAGCACAATCAGTAGGGAAGCAGATATTATCTGAACTTGGAAATTATTCCCTTTAAAGGAATTCAAAACTGGAAAAGCAGTTGGCAAATAAAATTATTATATTTAAAATACATATTAATTTATGCTGTATATTAGAGGGACGAAGTGTTGCTAAATCTACTATATGCTTCGTTTATCTGTGGTGCATATCAGAAAGCTTATCTAAAAACAAGGATTTTCCTCTTGTCACTTTTTGTACCATTCCCAGTACAACTGAGCTCTAGTACCTGTGAATGGGCGCTATAGTCTATGATAAGATTAATTATTTTATTAATGTAATGATGGAAGAGCTGGTTGGGCTATTTTGTTTTCTGTTTTCTGTTTTCATTTTCGCAACAGAACAAGAACTTCAATTAAACTATCTACACCCTTACAACATTCTCACCCTCCCCAAATCACAGGTTGTCTAAACATTATATTGTTTAAAATTAGTGGGTTGATCAGGAAAACAAAGTCAGCACATGTTTTTCATATTCAATACATCTCCAGATGGTATGATTAACCATATACTGTAATTACATGATGTACAAAATTTAGATTATTTACATTCTTAAAAAAAACAAAAACAAAAACAAAAACAAAAAACCACCATAATTAATAAAGGAGATGGTGGCAGAGATACTTTCTAGCATCAACTACTGTCTTGACACCCAGAAAGGCACATGCAGTATCTGCCCAGCTTTGTATACCGTTGCAGATGAGTAAAGTTTCACATCATACCTTAGAGAGGCTGAGACACACACAAAAGATATGGTATGAACAGACTAAGTCACAGGCAAGGTGAGACCTTGAGCATAAAGCTAACCTAAAAGTAAAATGAAGGTAAAGGGTTTGGGTTGTTGCTCTACCCCAGGAAAGAAAAAAAAAGAAAAAAAAAAGGAAAAAAAAAAGTATTATAGAGGGGATCTGCTAACTGATTGCCCATAAATCAGTGGTGGCAAAACCCATCAGTGTTAGAGCCTGCATAAGCAGTGTGACATGTGCCCCAAACTGCGGGTTATATCATGAGTCCCAAGCTTCATGATATGCTCTGGGGAATGGTCTCTAGAGACTAGTGTGCTGAAGATATTTGTCTTTATTCTTCTAAAATTTGTCTATAATATTGCTTTCTTTAGACTAAAACTATATCCTGCAATGCATAAGGCTATATCATATTAGTGTACCTGTGCATCCCTGTTGTTGGTGCAGGAAACCTGGGTTTGCCAGTTCTGGGCAAGGACTGATCACCCTGCTGACCTTAAATGTCAGAGCAGCTCCAGCTCCTAAATCAGGTACCTATGGCACATCATCTGTATATAGCCCTTTGTTCCCACTCTTTGTGCAGGTTCAGATTAACATGCTTTCAGTTAACATCCGCAGTGCACTTTGGCATTGCATGCCCATGACAGAAGTAAAGATAGAAACATTCTTTATTGTATTATTTTACATCTTAATTTTACAATTTATACTTTTTTTTCCATCTGCCATGCTCTGAGCACAAAGATCAAGCCCAGAATATTTAATTTCTTATACAAGGTTTCCTTTTTGTGTTTTCCCTATAATTTCAGGTTAATAGCCATTCTGCAAAATTTACCGATCTATTCTCCATGTACTATCCAAGGATTTGCATACATAAATCTTATCTCTGTTAATGGTTCTAAGAAGGATGTGCATAAATCCCTGCATAGGGAGATGAAAGAATGGGACTCTTAAGGCTTATTTATTTCACACTGGAAAACATGCTATAGTTACTGCAATAATCTCTATAGCTCAGATTTGGTATGTGAAAGAGCAGGTATTCTATATAATGCTATATAACTTCTTTTAATGATTACTGTAAAACCCACAAAAACCTTGCTATAAGAAATTTTGATGCATTTCAAGTGCTTCTTATCCATTATAATATATATTTTGATGGATAATTGATACTCTTTTTTTTTCTGCATATATGAAACATTTTTTTCTTTATATTATAATACAGTCTAAATACAGCGTATGCCATTTTAGGTTAATAAAATTAGACTCCTGCAATTATTCTTCACAGAATCTAGTGATAGTATTAATCATTCCTTCAAATTGTTCTTCCAGACAATGTAATGTTCTTTCAGTAAAATGTACAAGATGTTCTTATTGAACATTTCATTAACTAGTTCCCTTAGTGCTCTTTGGAGTATGTTTACTATGGCATCTGTGTATATATAAAATATTTAGAGCTTTCCTTTAAATTCTTTATATGCTGGCCTTGATATACATATTTTTTCCACCACAAAGGGGCTTATTTACACATTACGCTATAGTTACATAGACCTATTTTAAACTTCTGCTATAACCTACCCATTTCTTTTCTGTGTGAGTAGATAAAGAATATGGGTCAAGGGTAAATCTTAGCCTAGTGGCAGTGAACAGTGAAAGCCGAACCTAACTGATCTGGTAGGTGTCTGTAATCATGTGAGCTGAAATTGCTGTGGATCAGATGTCAATTCTATTTGAATATTTGGAGAATCAACAAAGTGAACTTGCTGCTAGCCGATAAACATTTGTTAACTACAATGGTTAATTTTTAACTTGAAGAGAAGGGCTAAAAGTATAGCAAGTTACTAAACCCCTGGTTTTTAAAGTAAAATGCTTCTCTGTTTTTCAGTAACTGATGACAGAAAGTCAATACCTTAGGTTATGTGCATATATTCATGGGCTCAGCAAATAAACTTTCTTGAACTTTAATCTGCAGGCTAGGAAGTATGGTCAATAGGTTTAGAAAAAATATTGCAGCCTGAAAACATTTTCTTTTCTGAAGAAAGAGAGGGGTGTTACCCCTTGCCCTTGGTTAAGATAGTTGTTCAAATATTTAAGTTTCTGAATGGACTTAAAGAGCTTAACCAGCAGATGCCTTAATCCCAAGTATGCCCCCATCCATGTCACAGCACCCAAAACAAAAGTATTTGCAGACACACAGAAACAGAGGAATTTTTCGAGTTATGCTTCTACAAAGATGTGAGCTCCAAAGCATGAAAAGGAGCAGAAGATCTTAGAGAAGCAAGGAAAAAAAGAAAAAAGAAAAAAAAAGCCAAAGATAGTCAGAAAACGTGCAGAGAATCTATGTTGAGTGAGAGAGATTTATATATATAAATACCTGAAGAGAGAATGCAATGAATGAAGAGAATGAAGAAAGACCCAGGCTCTTTTCAGTTGTGCCAAGTGCCACGACAAGAGGCAATGGACACAAACTGAAGCACAGGAGGTCAGGAGGTTCCATCTAAACATCAGGAAGCACTTTTTTACTGTGCGGGTGACAGAGGACTGGTACAAGTTCCCCAGAAAGATTGTGACATCTCCATCCCTAGAGATTTTCATAGCTGCCTGCACATGGTCCTAGGCAACCTGCTGTAGGTGGACCAGATGATCTCCAGACATCCCTTCCAACATCAGCCATTCTGTGATTCTGTGAAAGGAGAGGAGGAAATATGAGAACTAACTGCTGGGGGAGAACAGGCTGTCACCCAGAGCTCAATCCCGACTCATGCCTAGCACTGGAGAGCACAAGGTTGCAACTACACATTGCAACTCACAGGCACTGCAACCCTACCAGGCGGTTCCCCTTGCTGGCTGTCCCCACTACCTGACAACTCATGAGCAAGACAGGACATCTATCCCAGCAGGCCAACCTGTAGTTTCATAATTGGGGCATATATGGATATGGCAGGTCAGAAACACTGCAGGTTTGTGGCAGAAGGAGCGGGGTGTGCATGCTTTCACTCAGGTGGCACCACCAGGTTAGTGGTCAATCTGGCCACAGCTATGCTGGGAGGTTTGAGATGTTAGGCAGAATTTAGGCAGCTTACTGTAATGGAATTTGGACAGGAACTGCAGCCACTAAGGGAAATTGCAAAAAGCTGGAAAAGATCTAACACATATCAGTGCAAAGAGGAGCAGCCACGCTGTGGATTGTTGTCTGGGACATAAGTAGAGTGAAGGTGTTTTTGTTGTAAGGCAGGATTTCACAGGATTGGATTTAATCTGCATGATCTGATTTGCATAGGTGGTGAAATCCTTTTGGCTTCAATATTTAGATCAGGGATATTATATTACACTATATGACAAGCTATGGATTGAAAAACACACAATTTCTAACAACCGTTTTCCAGAACTCTTCTTTGATGCAAATGCTTATTTTGATACACCTACATAAAAAGAACCATCTCCATAGAAACCTCCCGAACCTTATGTCTTAAATAACTGCTTTAAAGGGCTTATCTTGAGAGTTATTGAGGACACTCAGCTCTCACTGTCTCCTAAAATAGTAATAACTCTAGAAACTGCAGTGCTATTTTCCACTTTGTATTGACAAAAGCATAGCCATTCAATGCAGATTAATGTAAAGAGTTCAATATTTTAACAAATCAAAAAATAAATCCATTTATGTATCTAGCTATATCCAAATCTTCTTTAGCTTATTTTATATTTTATTTTGAGCTGAGCACTTTCATGCAATGCATATGAAAACTTAGATGCCTTTCCACTGAAAAGAATTAATCATCAGATATTGGTCTCAGACAGTCAACCCGTTCTCTGTGGTCAACATGGAAAACCAGATGCTTGAAGACAAATATTTATTCTATCTGGTTCAGATGCTTTCTTTGCACAGAGTATCAAAGAGGCCTTGGTGAGTGACACAGACAAGATGCCTATCTTCTGGATGACCAAAATTGGGTGAAATGAATCCTGTTTCTTGTGGTAGAGCCACAGCTACCATCATTCTACCTAAAACCAACATGAGACATCCAGCTGACATTAATTGTTTCCTATAAAAATACAGTAAGCAAAATCTCTTTGAAAATGATATGTATTTTTTTTGTATGGTACTTTTCAAATACCAATAGTTAATACATTTAGTGAGAAGATGGAATTATTTACAAATCTGTATTACAAGATATTTTCTTGGTTGTGGGAAAATTAAACAGCTTATTCAAATCCTTTGTGTATCTCTATTTATTAGTTATGAATACATACTCCTTGAAATCAGCAGGAATTTAATTGTTTCCTGACAGCAATGTAATGCAATACGTGGTGTAACATAGAGCCCAATACTATGAGGTATCAAAAAATGAAGTGTGAGTGCCTTCATCTCCTGTTGGTTTAAGCAGGGCTGAATGTTAATGGGACTTGAAGTCCTTCAAGCTCAGTTCCCTGAGGGCCTGTCCAGCTTCCTCACCTAGGCAGTACCTACATGAGAATTGACTAGAAATTTTGGGAGGGTGTTTGCTTCTGTTAGGACAAAGCTTTTACCTCTCCAAACCTACATCATACTCTGACCAGGAGCTTTATAACACCCTACTATCAGTGCACAATATTTTGATTAAATGTGGAGCCACCCATAATAAGTTAAAACTGAAAACTGCACTTCCAATTGCCATTTGTAAGTCTGTTAACAAGTGTCCTCTGTTAAGTACTGATACCAGGTTACTATTCTCAAGCACCTTTGCTAGTCTGAGAGCTTCATCTTTCAAACTTGAGATCTTCCTCAGCTTGAGAGCCAACTGAGTAATGCTGAAGTCAAATCTTACAATACAGACTGCCTGAACAGAGGGAAGAATAAACAAAACAAACAAACAAAGTAGTATTTGCACCGCTGAACAATTGGTGCAGAACAAAGGATAATCTGGACTATATTTACTGCAGCAGCTGTTTTCTTGGTTCTTGGAGGCCTAGAGTTTTCCTAGAGCATGATGCCTTAAATACAGCTGTACAGTAGACTCTCAAGGAGCTCTGGGTGACCAGACTGGCTCATAAGCAGTTCCTCTAATGCTTTGAGACTGGAGCCAGTATGTTTGAGAGGTGATGCTCTATGCCATATAGGTTTACTGGCACAGATCAGCTTTAGTTTTAGTTTTAGATCCATACCCACAGCAACATGCAAACATGCCTGAAGGTTTGCAAAAAGTCCATGGGCTAAATGACAGTGTCACAGGATCACAAAATAAGCTTTTTTAGAAGACACCACTGGAGGTCATCTAGTCCCAACCCTGCTTAAAGCAAAGCTAATTTTATAGCCTTATCTGGTATTTCAGAGTTATGTCAAGTGTTTTTTTAAAAAAATCCAGAGGATGGAGATTGTACAGCTTCTCTGGACAACACGTTCTAATGCGTAATGTCTCTTACTGTGAAATTTCCATTTCACAATAATTAAAAATAATTAAGAAAGAAAGAAAGAAAGAAAGAAAGAAAGAAAGAAAGAAAGAAAAAGAAAAAAGCCTCCTTCACTAGCCACCTCCACAAATAAAAAGAGAAACAAAACTCTTTCAAACCAGCTATGTTGCCTACTCCTGAAAATCTACACAGCTTAATCCTGAAGCAGCTAAAAGCAATACTTGGTATCAAGGGATAAATAACAAGATTTGTAGATAGAATTAGATACAGAATTGAAGACTATCTCAGATTTACTTATGAGCAAGGATTTTCCTCAGACTCAGTCCTGAAGTCATTATTCAGGAATGCTTCCCTCAGTGACAATGTCTCAAAACAACTAGTATCAAGCTGCCTGGAAGGCAAGTGGAGCAGTTGTGCCATGCTGCTATGGGCTTTAAAAAGAGAGTAATAAAGCAGATGTCTGCTCAGGATTAGAGGGCACTGGAGAAGTAAGTGTTGGTAATAAGTATGCAGGAGCTTATCCGCATAATATCCAAGCAACTTTGGAGCATATGATCATTTACTGCTGTCTTTATTTTAAAGGATGCAATAAAATGCATGTTCAATTAGGTGGAGACTTTTTAAAAATTAACTTGTGATTTGATTGTCGGGGGGTTTTTAGGGACATGACTGACTGGCTCATTTCAGGAACGTATGAAGCACCAGCCATTTGGAATTACCCAGACCCTTCTAGTTGTTGAGAGTTATGTATCTAAAAACATTGTTCACTTTATTTACAAGGAATTTAGCTTGTATGCATAAAGAATTGTGATTCACTCATGAAAAAATAAACAAACAACAACAGCAAAAAAACAACTTTCACTGGATGCCTTGTATGAGTAGCTTCAAGCATCATCTTCCACAAACAGCCACTCTTTTGACCCAGAGGACAGCAGATTTCCATAATGATCTGCAACTCCAGTTAATATATAACATAAGTGTAACAGGAGACTATGGGATAAAGGGGAAAGGCTAACTCTGCTTCAGAAAAGCTTTGGTGATGCAGTATCTACAATCTGCTCTACTGCTTTGGAAGTGTGCATACACATTAAATTCTATTTACCAATTCCACTAAGGTTATATTAAAGTAAGTGTGAATAAGTTTTAATTACCAAGGCCAAAAAGGAAGTGTCGTTCTTAATGCATTGCCTAAGCACATGGCACATGTGTCTTTTATATATGATTTTAAACCCTGAAAAGATTTCTTTTGCATCATCCTAAATTAAATACAGGAAGGTGATGGGATGGGATGGGCCACTGTTTTTCTCAAACCGAAGATGACCTTAATGTAATAAACCAGACCATTTTGTCCCATTTGCTTTTCTACCTTTTGCAAGATCACAGACTATGAAAGGTGGGGACTATCTCTTTGTCATATTTTGCCTTCTACTTAACACAGCAGGAGCCAGGAGCTTCTGGATCCTACCACAAAATGGTAATGATAAATACATGTTTGGATACTAAGAAACGTGACAGCAGTAAACACATTTTTAAATGTTTTGCCCTGCAGTTAGAATAGGTGTTTACTCATTGCAGCAGAGCATGTTAGCTGAGGTTCAGTGACTCACTAAACTGTAGTCACATGGGCTTTTTGTGAGTTTAGAGCATGGACAGAGGTTGCTTGTGTCTGCCCGCACTGCATGCATGGATGTACCCCGAGTCCTTTGTGGGTCTGGGTCTGAGTTCTAGAGCTGCACAGATAATAGAGCTTTTTTAACATTGTTGCTGAGTCAAAAAGTGTGTATGTGTGCATATGTGTGGTGAAGCCAGCAATGTGCAAGCAATGCTATTTCATTCTGCTTTAGCAAGAGTAGTTTCATTTGAGGGGAACCCTCCAAGTGGCCTTATTTCTGGCAGTCTGGGGGAGTTCCTGCTTTTGCAGGGCTACAAGCTCTCATCAAACTGTAGGAGCAAAAGTGACAGTAACTGCATATTGCAAATAAGACCAGATACTGGCATTACAAGAGGAATCTGGATAGCAGATATTCTTGCAGAGTTAGAAAAGATGCAAATTGCAGCTGACACAACAACACCAACTCTTCTGCCCCATCAGCTGCATCCTACTAGCACTGCATGATTCATTAGTGCAGCACTTTGGGGAATTCTTCGTATTCCCAATGGAGATGTGACTAAGGGTGGATTTCCCTCAACGCTTTCAGACTTTTCCGTGTTGGAACTGTGGAGTGCAATGAGCAGTCCAAATTATGAAGTAAGAGAGCCATTGCACAGCCCATCTTTTCCTCCTTTGACATGTAGCTCTAGACAGCTCCAGGTGCATCTACTTGTGACCAAGCATTTAACTACAGAACACCAACTTACATTGTTCAAAGACAATTTCTTTCCCGCTTCATGTTAGCAGGATATTTTTGATACTAAAACCACTAGTCAGAGCCAAATCTTTACTCATCAGCTAGTCTCATGATCAGGCTATCAAAGGAGATGGGCACAAAAGCCACAGCTTGTTCCCAGCCTTATGTAAGTTCATAGGAAATGCTGCTGGTCTGACATATTAAGCCTAATGTACCTACTGCATTGCTGATCAGCCAGTCATATGCACCAGACACACATGTAGAAAATGCACATCCCCTCTGCTGGGAGTTTCATTTCAGCGCACTTGTGGTACGCGGTTATTCTGAGTTTATGCAACAAATCCCAGTATTAAAAACTGTTTTGTACAAGCCATTGTACCCACTCTGTTGAAATAGGTTTCTGGTTTAGAACAACTACCTGACACTCTACTTGGCATTCATGATCACTTTCCCTTTGTCATTGCTGCCTTCTACATATAAAAGGAGTTTGGGAAAAAAAAAAAAAAAAAAAAGAAAAAAAAAAAAGAGTTCCTGATATTTTCAAGTTACTATTCCTAACAGATTGCATCATACTTCCTACAGCCAACGTCAATGGTTTGGCCAGCCTGAGGCAGGCTCTGCCCAAGGCACCCAGGGTGCTAGAAAGCAAGTGAGCTCAGCACCCAGCATGATCTGGCCATGTCACAACGAGGTGACCTGGTGAAGGAGCAAGTGGGCAGCCCATGCAACTCTTTGGAAACAGGTGGCAGCATGATCATGTCATTTCCTTTCTAGCAGAAGCCTGGCAGCTGCCCTCTGAGCCAGACCCAGAGCTCTGGTCTCTGGCCAGCGCAGGTTTGTGAGCTCCTGCTGTAAAGGTCAGCTACAGCTTCCATCAGCAAAAGCCACCTCCCCCCACAGCAAAAATAAATAAGTAAAAGAAAGAAAGCTAGAAAAACATGCTAAAAGTTTGTCTCTCAAAGCAAATGGGCATCTGTGTGCTAAAGGTCAAATTCCAGTTGTTGCTACTTGCTTTTGTTGCAATCTTGCAAGAGCAGCTAGCAAACCCTTGGTGGGGAGAGTCCAAAGGGTGATGTGCCTAACATTTGAGGAAGCCACTAAGAAATCACTGTATTAAAAAAAAAAAAAAAAAAAAAAAAAAAAAAAAAAAAAAACTTGTTCCTGCAAAACTATTAATAGAATGGAACGAGTTACTACACTAAACATACCAGTCAATGTAACAAACTAGGAAGATTTCTTCACAACAGTATGTATAACCTGTATATTTTTGAACAGCGTAGTTAAACCACCTATGATAGCTATTTTGGAAAATACAAATTCTACCTGCACATGATAAAATAGCCACAATTTCATGACTTTTTTGCTTTAGGCAATAAGATCAAAATTTTATCCCCTAAGTTTCCATGTGTTTATATATATATATTTTTTTTTTCCAAAGTTGCTAGTAAAACTTTTTTTCTACTACTTTTTTTTTTTAACTTCTGCAAATAGACTTCAGCTATTTCAAAACAAATAAATAAATAAATAAATAAAAAGATAAAAAATACAAAAAAAAAAAGTCTGTTCATCTTTAAAAAATGTTTACACCTCTTTATAGAAAGGCTCTGAGCAGAGCCATAAGCACAGTATCACAGCGTTTGCTAGAACATATTTTTTCCTGCTCCCGTAAACTGCCACCTCTATCTAATCAGTATTGTGTATTTACAAAATCTCCATTCAGTGGGGTCTTGAAATCTAGCAGCAGAATTCTCGGAAGATTTGTATTACAATGAGCACTCTCTGTCCCCTCAAATTCCCGAGATGCTTTTTTGTCAGACCATGAGTGGGACAAAGATCTTATGAAATAACAGTGATTGCCTAATGAAATACAGAGCATCATTCACACTCGCCAATAGATTGCAAGAGTGAGTTCAACTCTCTTCATTGTTTCTTAATATGTGCCTTCTTAATGGGACATTTTAAATATTTGTATGATTGTCGTGGTCCTTTAGGTAACGTGTCTGTGCCAAACTGAAGTACAGATACATCAGAAATGTTATATTTACCTTTCACTGTGCTGGGACATGAGAAGATTCCAAGGCTAGTTCCACACAAGGTAGCTCTCAAATTGGAAGCCACATAGCCATATCAGCACAAATGCTGTTATGAGGCCTGGCCATAGAATTACGCCATTGCAGCCCTTTTGGGATTCACTCTTGTGTCAAGTCTCTACTTAACACTGATCAGACATAGCTAGACATAGCCTAAAATAGCATCAGAACTGAAGTATGAGACTTGTATTAGCAGACAAATATTAACATATCAGTGCAGGATAAAACCATATCTTGGCACTCAAATATAAGAAAACCACCATATACACAGAAAACATCATTAATTCTTAGGCTAAACCATCCAAAATGTGATGCTGGTCTTTGGGAGAAATGGGATTGGACATTTTAAGAATATATTAAATAAAAAAATGTCCATAAGGTAACCTTTTGCAAAATACTGAACACCTCCTGAATCAGTTCAGATAACAGATACCAATCTCAGAATAAAATAGAAATTGAAAGACATCCCAAGAGGTATCCAAGACAGCTGAATAACTTTCGTTAATCAGTTGGGTTATATCACAGAATCATTGAACAGCTTGGGTTAGAAGGGACTTTAATTCTAACCCCCCTACCATAGGCAGGGATGCCACCCACAAGATCAGGTTCCCCAGGGCCCCATCCAATCTGTTGTGGGGCAGCCACAACTTCTCTGGGCAACCTGTACCAGTGCCTTACCGCCCTCTGAGTAAAGAATTTCTCCCTAATATCTAAACTAAATCTCCCCTCTTTTAGCTTAAAACCCCTTGTCCTATCACTATCTGCCTGTGTAAAAAGTCACTCTCCATCTTTTTTGTAAGCCTCTTTTAAGTATTGAAAGGGTCTCCCTGAAGCCTTCTCTTCTCCAGGCTGAACAGTCCCAGCTCTCTCAGCCTTTCTTCACAGGAGAGGTGTGCTAGCCCTCTGATCATTGTGACCCTCCTCTGGACCCATTCTAACAGATCCACATCCTTCTTGTGCTGGGGGCCCCAGACCTGTATGCAGTACTCCAAGAAGGACCTCACAAGGGCAAAGTAGAGCGGGACAATTCACCTCCCTCGATCTGCTGGCCACACCCCTGTTGATGTAGCCCAGAATGCTGTTGGCCTTCTGGGCTGGTATGGTTTATATGTTGCTGATAGAAGTGTGTTACAGGCCATGAGTATTGTCACCTCAGTGGATGAATGGATGAATGAATAAATGAATGAATGGGTGAATGAATGAGTAAATCATTACAGAGTCTATTACGAGCAGACTCAGTGTTATAATCAAGCCTGGGAACAGCCTGAGATTTCTTAGGTAACTGATTACCATTAAAATGAAAAAGCAACCATACAGAGTCCTTTACAGGAAGCTTTTTCCAAAAATGTTTATTTTTATATTTGTGATTATTTAACAAAACCAGATTGATATGTGATTTTACAGCACTGAAATAATGTAAATTAATGTGAGGGAAAATAATAAACTTGAGCGTTAAAGTGTATTTGAAATCATTTTATCAAAAATAAAACTGAGAGAGTATTTGAAAATGTCAGCTTTTGGGCTAAAATTCTGTATGATAAAATAAAATCATTAATTTAGATTTTACTTCTTGTTTAACAGTTGTACATCTGTGTGCAAGTCACTCAACCTTTCTAGATGGATTTCTTCAGCTTTATTCTGTTTGTGCCTTTGCCGTGGCTCATATATTGCTCAAGCCCATAATAGCAATTAAGGTCTTTGAGATGTGACCCAACTCTTGAAATTGGTTGAAAGTGGTTGATAGGTCCATTAGTGGTGTAATCCTATAAGCCTAATTTTGTAGGCTAAAAATATACCACTTACTACAACTAATAAAACTGAAACAGACGGAGGATGCATGCATACACATTCTTGACCTTTACAAGGGTTTGAGGAAGAGAAGGGTCCTCATCCTTAATCTCTGCTTGTGATACCCAGAAGGTAGAAATATTTGTGTCCTGGCCAGTCTGAAACCAAGACACATGAGAAGAAGGTGTTTTCAATTGTGTGTATGTATGTATATATGTATTTATTTATCTATTCCTAATAACTCTAAAATTTCTGGATGATAGAGTAAGTGTTAAGTGGAGGAAGCACAATGCTACAGTGAGTTCCCTAATTTAGGCTCTATTTCTGAATAATGGTTGAAACATTAAATTTATTTGTAGGCATCTGCAGAGAAATATGCATGTTTATGCTTATTATATTTCTCTTCAGAGTCACACAGATGGTGAACACTGCCTACTTAACCATTACAAAGGTTACATTATTTTTATGTTATGAAGTATTTCAAATGAAAGGCCTAGCAATTTACAAGAAAATCACCAGTCATATTGGCTAAATGAAATAAAAAGCAGATATTATTTCCTTATAAATATTACAATGTGAAGCAGCATCAAAGATTTAATGTGGAAAGCAGTTAGCCAATTTGATTAGTAGAAATAGTAACAGTGCTCTGAACCAATAGTGGAAATGCTCAGCTCATTATGAAGTTGTGGTTACTTGAAAGAAATGCAGCAATGGTAAACAGCTGCTTGTTTCTAGATCATTCTGAAAACACAGACTTCTTAAAATTCTTAATTTTAAAATATTTTTTCTAAGAGTGTAGTCATTTAAAGCTCTCATCTGCTTTCTTTTCATAAAATGAACAAAATACCAAAAAAAAAAAATCCCTTTTTCATCATCACTCTTTTTGTTCTGAGAACAAGGAAATCTTATAGTTGTGGAAAAGGTCAAGGGCCTCCTAAGTCTTCAGCACCTAACACATCAAGTGACACTCCCCTGATCATAAGATTAAATCAAGTCACAGGATGTGTGCCCTAAGGGTATTGGTTAAACTATTCTGGAGCTGAGTGGATTAGACCGGCATCCTGCATTTCACTTGAAAGTGTACTATGCCAAAAAGGTCAACAATGTTACAAGGAAGTTGTTAATTGAAATCAACCAAATGAGACAACTCTCTTCCTGGAGGAAAACTTTGTCCAGCCCTGCTTTGCCTTTGGAATTTTATGTATCAGAATTCGCATTTAAAGCTTTTTGACCAAAGTTTCACTGTTGATCAACTTGCACAATAAAAGCAACAATTCATGCATTTTTTCAAATCTCCCTTGCCTTTCAGAAAACTACAGAAGTTTTTCTATATATCTTGATTATTCTTATTCACACACACACAAAAAATCAACAACAAAAAATGATGATTTATGGTAGCAAGCTTTTATTTATTGTAAGTTTGTAAATTTGTAATCAGGACAACTTTTGTCTTGATCTTATCAGTATCCTGTTAGTTCTTGCAGATAATGTTTGGATTATCAATGCTTTCTGGGTACTTCCCAAGGAGTTACTCACTGACAGTGGTTTCTAGGACCAGTTTTATAAGGAGACACAGCTGTGCTAATTCTCAAAAGGAATATAAAACATAAAGTGGAAGCTGTGACCAGTTGTGGTCAGTTAGGCACCTTTATTTTTTTAATTTTCTCTCTCTCTCTCTCTCTGTGTTTTTTTGTTTGTTTGTTTGTTTGTTTGTTTTGTTTTTCCAGAAGAAATGAAAACTATCTTCATTTCTGGAAAAATGCCAACTCAGTAAGTCTTATCTTCTCTGTCTACAGCTGCAAACAGACTTATAGCTGAGGCCCTTGGGAAGGTTACAGGTAGTCCTTATATCTAAGCCATTTCTAGCAGAACACAATTGCAAATTCCCATCATCATCACTGAGACAGGATTAAGGACTTATGCATTTCCCCTATTTTATCACAGCAGCAGCGATATTTTGGTATTGAAAAAGTGATCCCAATCTTACCTAATTAAGCTAAGTGGTGATGAATTTTTAGAAAGCATATTGAAAATCCTTCATGAAAGGTATGCCTTTGACACACTGCCCTCATTGGAAAGAGTTGTATTGACTGTATCATGGACAAGTTGTTGGCTCTTCATGCCATTTCAGGGCCAAATCATGCTACGTGCATATTCTTCCCATAGGTGCACTTCCACCAGTGGATAGTTGTCAAATTGCTTCAGTCAGATAATGTATCCAGCATGTCTTCTTGAATGTTCACTTCTTAGAAACTGGAGGAATAATTCTCTCTGAACTGTGCAGTTCTGGTGCCACCAGGTATCTGGGAAGAAGTAATGTCTTCTGTTAGGCCAGTGGATACAACTGGAAAAAAAATATATACAAAATATATACAGAAGTTTTCTCTGTAGTCCTTATAATGAGAAAAAGGGTTTGTCTTGTCCTTTTCCAGGGCTGAAATGTGATTCCCTATTCTCCTGTTAGACTTCACCTCATAAATGTATCTGCTTCAGACAGAAATTGTGCTTTAGATCCCTACAAGTTTATTCCTCTATTTTTTGTTCTCTTTGAAATATTTCGTCTTAAGGGTTAAATTCTTTGCATGTCACAGGATGGTATGTTGTGTTTCAGAAATTCACTCATATGGATAGAACATAAATAAATAAATATTCTTCAAATATCTTTCTCCACCTTTTTAGTGAGGTGGGGGTTGGTCTATTCTCCTACATGCCTGGTGACAGGATGAGGGGGAATGGGCTAAAGTTCCGCCAGGGGAGGTTTAGGTTGGATATTAGGAAGAACTTCTTTACTGAAAGGGTTGTTAGGCATTGGAATAGGCTGCCCAGGGAAGTGGTTGAGTCACCATCCCTGGAGGTCTTTAAAAGACGCTAAGATATAGAGCTTAGTGATATGGTTTAGTGGAGGACTTGTTAGTGTTAGGTCAGAGGTTGGACTAGGTGATCTTGGAGGTCTTTTCCAACCTAGATGATTCTGTGATTCTGTGAAAAGTTTGATGAAGAATTTCTTGATATCCAAATGGTCCATTTGGAGTCATTCACATGTCAAGGGGAATTAGTTTCATCTTATCTAATTTTTGATGATTACTGTATTAATATCTACACCTGAGTTGGTGATACAGAGCCCATTTATATTAAATGGGCTGTAGTTGGCATATCTCCAGCACAACTGATCAGATGTGGTTTATATGTCTACTTTGGGTTGAGTTGTATTGGACTCTGGAACTAGAGATTTATTACTATTAAAGGAAGTTAGGTGTGTAGTTTAGATACAGACCTGTCTGCATTGCAGGTGCTTAAAATCTTGCACTTAATTACATCCAAGACATGATAGTCATAAAATTCAACTAGTCATTAATTTCAACTTGTCAGAATTCAGCTTAAAATTCTATTCCTAGCCCCTTTTGTTGCAATATAACAACTTGATTCTGATTCATGTTCCTAGACAACTATTAATATAAGAACATCATCAGAGAAAACTCTGAGCATGAAATAATGTGATTTCTATTTATCTTGGAGCACTCTGGCTCTGGTGCTATTATCTGTAGACTGGTGTCTACAGTTGTGTCTGCAAAAGGTCTGGCAAAAGTTGCCAGATGGCTGGCTAATTCAGTTCTGTGTACTTGTTTGCCATGAACAGGTAGCAATTTTTTTCCCAACATTCTGTCAAATGATTTTGCAGATTTGTGGTTTACTGCTAAGAAAACTAAGTAAATAAGCCAAAATTAAAATATTACTTTGGAAAGGGCTGAATATCTTTTTCCATAGTGGTAGTGCTGAAATTTAACTGAAGATAACAGTGTGAAGGTAAGGAGAATGAATATGAATCTCAGATATTTTAGAATTAATTTTTCTTTAAGGACTACATGCCAAATGCTACCCATACTTGTTTTACAAAAGGGCCCTAATTCAAGCCAAAAGATTTTAGTTATTTATTTAGACCCATGATCTTGTATGAAATGCTGCAACAAGTCCTATCAATCAGAAATATCTCCTTATTAAAGTCTAGAAAACTAGTTTCCCAAATTAATGACAAAACGGCTTTTGTTACTAGCATTCAAGTACACGTTTTTTTCCTCATGTTCCTCTTTCTGTACTGTTTTGTTTCATTGTGCCCAAGAAGTGGTGGAAAAGGTTGGCTCAATAACTATGGCTGACAATTTACACCAGATTCTTCAAAATAAATATCTGTTCTAATAAATTAGCCACTTGAGTGAGCATAACCCTGTGAATGTATTATGAATATGGTGGCAGGAGTATATTGTCAATTAACTTCTTCACTCCTGCCAAACACAAAGAGTTCAGCAGTAGCATCACAGAGGTGCTGAAAGAACCATGTGACTGAGACAGCAAGATGCAGCACAATTTTGGAGAAAAAAAAAAACAACTGCTATGAGACTTCCAAAAATGAACTACGCACTGAAGTGAGAGTGCTTTGCTCTTAGTTACAAAATCATCCCATCACATGAGTTAGTGAAACTAGTTAGTTAAATGAAGGAGAAGAAATAGCAGTATATGTAACGTTGACAGCCTCATACAAATGCAGACTTCCATCCTATGTAATTACTTTCTCTTTTTCTTTTTTTTTTTTCTATAAATTTAGTCCCATATGAACAGCAGGAGTGAGGGCTCATCTGCTTATATGTCTACTTATTGGTGTCATGGCTCTCTGTCATGTCAGATACCTCAGAAGGAATAAGTAGCCCATTGCATAGGCAATCTCTGCCTGCTTGCTATCTGGCATGCAACATTACTCTACTCAACACTGTTTCATGGCTGTCTTTTACCTTCATACCATTATGCTTTTTTGACTAGAATTATTTCTTTTTCACAAGTGTTTGTCAGAACGGTGATGGTGTTGGAACACCTGTGCTTTAGCTTCACTTCCCTAAATAGTCCAGCCTAAGTTGTGTTTATTTATATGTTCCATACCTACAGCGTGACTTCACTCAGAAGGACAGCTTAATGACAAGAAAACTGTACCCTTATTTTAAAGACTGGCAATTTTCCTAAATCCAAGGTCTGATTAATGTGGAGGAGTTTTAAATAATATATGATGTGATAGACTTCAGTGCTCTATCATACATGTGGATGAGGATTTTCCACCCTTGACATTTGACAGGACATCATAGTTTGTCTCTGAAAAGAAAAAAGCCACTGTTTCCAGAGAAATGGTTTCAATAGCTATTTTCAGGGAACACCCAAAATAGTTTAGCTAGGATGAGTCAGAAAGACAGAAGCAGTTTAAGACATCTCTATTGCCAATACAGCTGGGGGTATCTAAACATCAAAGCAGTTCCCGGATTGCTGCGTTACTGTTTCTGCACTTTCTGTGTTTAGGGGGACATGACTGGTGGCTCCTCTCTGCTAAATGCTTTAGCACTCTTCCCTGGAAAGTGGTGTTAAGGTTGAGGTGATTTGTGCAACACAAGGAATAAGAGAACAGTGGTCTAGCAGTGGTGAACAAAACCTAGGCAGAGAGAGAGTGGAAAACAATTCATATACATGGAGGACTCTGCTTAGATTTATGGTCTATGGCCCATATGCTGAGTGACAGCAGTGCTCCTAAGGAGCTCTCATTCTATAATAGTTACATCACGGCAACTTAATTTTAAAATATGTTGTCTATTAAATAGATAAGGACATTGGTATAACATACGATTATAATCTATGTACATACGTAATATACTGAAGTAGTACAATGAAGTTCTTTCATTGACTGAATATTGAATATCTGAGAAACTGAGCTCTTCCCTGAGAGGTGCCTCTGCAGTGGAGAGACCTGGCACCTTGGAAGGTGCAGGGAGAAGGGAAGAGCTAGCCTCCCACTGGTAGCAAGGGTTATTCAGTTTTCAGGCGTTATCTCAAGAGCATTTACCATTCAACAGAACACCTTGTTAGTATGTCAGCATGAAACAGCCCCAGCTGCACTGGCATTCTCTCAAAAATTATATCTATCTGCATGTGACACTCTCTGAACTACCACACACAAACATTCCTGGTCTGAACTGCTTTTAGGCATTGTGCCACCAGCTTCTGCAGGCCTGACCTGAGTGATCCTCACTCTGAATCACATGTTGGTCACTGCAATCATTTGAGTGAAAAAAAAAAAAGAAAGAAAGAAAAAAAAACCTCCAGAGTACAAACTGGAATGAATTCAACTCTCATGTGACTATGTCCTGTTCATTGTATGCTTCATTGACTTTAGCACAGACACACTGTACTTGCTACAGATATTTTGTAAATACCATCAGCAATGTAATTTAAGTCGGCTCAGATGAGCGTGCACAAATTTTCTTATGTTGATCGTACTTTTAATTATCTTTTTTTCCTGGAAGGTACAAAGCTCAGCACATGCTTTCTCAAGAACACAGTGAGTCCTACTAGAAACACTATATACAAGAAATGAAGGTTACATAGTTACAATAAATAAATAAATAAAAACTGAACATAATATTTCGTTATTGTAAGTAGCATTTTATCATGTGCAGTTAACTGTAAATTACTAGATAGAAGTAAATCCTTCCACTTTCTTAGCAAAAGTATATTTTAAATCATTAATGAGAAGTACATCATATCTCTTGATTCATGTTCCTAATGCCAACCTTTTTGTTTGTTTGCTTGTTTTTCTTAAAATCCACCCAAATAAACATAGTTCTCTCATTCTCTTAGTTAAAACTTGGGAAACACAAATTTAGAAGTTAAAATGATTTTTATTGCAAAACAACAGCAATGGGGGGCGGGGAGGGGGAGAGGCAGAGAAAAAGAGAGAGCGAGAGAGAGAGAGGGAGCAGGAAAAAATGGACACTCCTGTAAATGTAAACAACACCAGCTAAGTACTTTGATCCAAAGTCCTTTCTAGTTTACACTACTGTTAATGGGATTATTCCGGATTTACATGAGCATGGCCAACGAATAGAACTTGCTTCATTTAGAGATCAGTTTTATCTCTGAATCAGTTGCTCCTTTCTGAGTATTGGACCCCATCTTCCACCAACTGGGGTGTAAGTCTTTCATAATTTCTGTGCAGAATGAGAGAAAAAGGAGTAAATATGTTAAGTCACTGTTAGATCAGAATAGATCATCAGTCACTCTGATGAAGCACATTGACTCCACAAGCACTAAGAAGATAAAAAAGGGTGGGACTCATCTCATCAACTTAGCCATCAGGTATCTGGTCTGAAGAAGTAATTGTTCTACAGCCAAAAGTGAGAGACAGGCTTCCCAAGGGGGAATATCCCAGCAGGGGTTATGCCTGTCTTAGACACCTGTCTTAGAATGGTAAATTTCTGGTTGAATTATACCTCTTTAAAGAAAAAAAAAAAAAAAGTGTGAATTTCTGATTGGATTCATCTGTATCTGATTTTCTGAGTCCTTTTTTCAGTGATGATAATCTGAGTTTGTGACAAGACCTCCTTTTTAAATGGTTATGGTTAGGAAATTTAAGTACCACCAGCAGTGTGACTAATACTACCTGAGTGCTTGAAGATATCAGGTCCTTAGAGGTTAGGTGAAGGCTTAAAATTCTATGTCTATTGAAGTAAATGGACTGAAAAACTGAAATTAACTAAAAAGGGAAAATCACCACAACACAAACAGAACGTTGATGTATAAATGAGTTGCTTGTAAATAGAACTGTTCTTTACTCACATGCACAAAGTTAACTGATTGCCAAATCTGTGGTCAGGAAGACATTCTTCCCCACCTCCCTCCCCAATATATCAAAAGAGATCTAAACATTTTTGTTGTCTTCCTTGGACACACTGAGTCAGGCATCATCTGCTCCATCAAGTGGGCACGTCCCCATGACCAGTATCGGGTAATTCTAAGTAAGAGTTCAGATTGCTGGTTACAGCTTCTTCCGCTTCTCTAAAGGTTTATGATTAAAAACTAACTGAAATTAGAATTTCACTCTGTTCCCACTGCTGTCAATGGACATTTTACATTGAAATCTCCAGAAGAGTATGACCCATTCAGCACACTTCTGAAAAACCCAAGCCCTTCACGCATGTGGAGTAATAAATCCAGTTTAGTTTGTTCCTTTTCCTTATTCTCATTACTTTAACCACTTTCAGCACAGGAGAAAAGAAACTTTCACAATCTAATTTGCAGTTAACTTTAGGTTGCTCATTTTTAGGTAATAGTGTTTTTGCAAACCAGAAGTGTTACTCAACTTCATTAAGTTGATTTTACAATACTATTCATTCCTGTGCTCTTCTGAGAAGGTTGTGAAGTCTGGTGATCTCAGCAAGTCTTAGAAGCAAAAGGTCAAAGTTCTAACAAAGGAGAGGAGTTGATTCACTAAAGAAACCATGAGTAAACCATCTCATCCCTCTGTCACAACCAGATCCACTATAAGTCTGGGGAAATGAGAAACATTACAAGGCATGACTGTTTGCACTAGACTACCTGATTCCAACATGTTGGCTGAGATTTCCAAAACTGATGAGGGAAATTCCCTCACTGGATTTGAAAACCTCAAACACTTTTAAAAAGTGTATTTGCATTTCATATGTGGAAAGTGTGGCATACTTTATGGATCATTCATTGAATGTTTTGTTCATTACAAGTGCAGGAATTTGGTGTTCACTGTGAAATACTTCTTTCATACACTGGCTTGTCCTTTCATAATGCCCTTGCAAAAAATGTCACTGTCAATGTATTTTAATCATTATTAGAAACCAGCATGTGAAAGCATAGTTAAACAGAACTTGAATTTTTAAAGGTGACCCTCAAATATTTTGCATGTATTGTGTCAGAGTGAGCAAATCAGGGACATCTTCACTTCCAGCTCATTTCAGCTTTCCCCCAGTTGTCATGCAATTATTTACCAGAAGGACAGTGGGAATGACGATTCTGCCACAGAAGTCATTCTTTGTACACCTGCTTATTCAGAAAATTTTCAGCTTACTTTGTAGACCGACAAGATATTAAAAAATTGACTAGAGCTGGAAATCTCTGAGAAGCTATGCTCTTTCCTGTGAATTCAGATTCAAGGCAGGCAAAGCCTGTGAATAATGGAGGTTGTGCGAGGGCATAACTTTGCTTACAATGGAGGCAGTATGAATCAGCAAAAGAACAAGCACCCACTTATGTTCAAGAATGATTTACACAAGCCCATAAATCATCCAAATGAGGAAAGCGAGAAGTGGAAGTCAGGAATGCCACATGTGCCATGACACATGGTGTATTATTTAAAGATCCTCTTACAGAACGATTCCAAGTACCAGCACAGCTATCCAGAATAGAAAACTTTGTCAATTAGAGGGCCACCGATCTAATGCTTGCAAACATCACAAATTACTCACCATCATACTGTGGTGATTGTGGAGTTGCTGAACAGGGTTATTAGCAAGGTTTCCTGATTTAATCCTTCATTTACAGACTAATGTGTTTGCCCATTGTGAGCTCAGCCTTCCAGTCTTGGGGCAGCAATTAATGCTGCCTCCTCCAGAAACATTCACTGGAGGTCAGAGCTGTGGGAGGCTTCCAAAAATTCCCTCTGCCTGGACACTGCTGCCACCCACAGTTTAAGAGAGACAACCAATAACAAAACCAGCTTTTTTTTTTTTTTTCCTTCTCTCTCTCTTTTTTTTTTTTTTTTTCCCAGCAGCTTTTAGAGTTCTTGCAGCTCTTGATTTCTCAACACAGTGACTATGTCTCACAACAGAACACCTTGAGTCAGTTGCACCCAAGCTTGGACACACAAGAGTAACCTACCCTGACTATACTGGTAGTCATGGTGTACAGGTTCATCTCAGTGCCTCAATGCAAATTACACCGCATTTACAGAGCTAACTGATACATGAATTATGAAAACTCCTTACTTAAATTGACATGATGTTCATGAGGAGAAAAATAGGCAAAAATAACATGCAATCATTCATCTATTCAACATAGACTCGTATATATTGTAGGTGGGAATTTATCTGCACTCCCAGTACAGTTTCAAAGTAAAGCAAAGAGTTTTGTTGCTTGAGTTCCAGGTTGCTTGAGTTCCAGTAAAATTGTTTGAATTTGTGCCACTAGAGCCTTTCTAAGCTTTTCAAGATTTCCTCTGTTTTCCTAAAATACTTTATAACAAACAGCATAAGATCTGCTCCCTGGGAACATCAGTATTCCACGGGATATTTCAGTCTCCACAACGAAACAGTGATCTTTTTTAAAGACTAAGTATAGCCTGTAGAAAATGAACACCATACACAACCTGCTACCTGCTCACCATTCAGTATAACTGCAGGGACTCTCAGCCCTGGGCCACAGTGGACAAGGAAGGGAGGAGGAACTTTCCCTGCTCCCCTGGGCTGGAGCCATGTTAGAGGAGCCATCCCTCCCTATCATGGGAGCACCAGGACTGCCCTCGCACAGTGCTAGGGAAGGGGGCAGAGAGAAGGTTGGTGACAAATCCTTCTGTTCCCCACATCAAACTGCACATGAAAAAATACCAAATGCCAGAGCACAGGTGGAGGTTGCAGGAAGCAGACAACTCAGGCTCTCAAGGGTAGCTGTAAACCCACGCAGGCCAGTGGCTAGATGCTGTAATTTTGCCCTTTAATTTTCATGCTATTTATTTTTCTTATTTCCCATTTTATAAGGCAAGGTTAAACCTGGAGATAATCTACTGCAGACCAGATCTGCAAATACAAAAAGGATGTCTTACTGTTATTTGTTATTTGTCACTCAATTTTGGTTTCTGTTTTATTTCTCTGAAGCGCTGGAGCAAATGATCTGAAGATGCCTTGACTCTGTGAAGCATCTTAATAACTATTGCTTTGCAACATTTTTTCGTGTGTTGTCTCAACCTTAATTTTAGTGTTATTATTGCTCACAAGAAGTCTCATATATGGATCCTTTGGGAGATGTTTTAGAACTGAGAAATGCAGAAATGCACAAGACCATACAAAATTTCATAATAATGAACATTTTCAGATATAAAGCATTGCACTCCATTGCCTTCCCGATATGGCCCTTTAATTTCCTTGCCTTCTATTGATTTAATATTAAATCCTATAAAATCCTTGTGTAATATTCTATTATTTTACCTGTTCCTTAACTGTCTAGGCTGAAAACATACATCACACTGTGCCTTGTGAGTTCAATCAGATTTACAATAGAACTAAATCCCCTGATAGCTTACATGAACACAGATACACTAACTGCATATTAAGGATCTGGCCTTCTGAGGTTCTTTTTAGACTTTTTTGGATAAATAAGTGAAAAATTGTGAAGTACTATGTTTGCTGTTGCATGACACTCAGCACCAATTAAAAATATTTTGGATTAATCATTGACCCTTCTGCCTGGAGGTACACAAAAACCCATCTCACCCACTACCTTTTGTTATTTACCATATACATGAAGAAGAGGGAAGAGGCCTGTTAAGATGCTATGTGGAAAAAGCGATTGTGACTTTTGCTTTCCATTGCCTTTTTTTTTTTTAACTAAATATAAAGCAGGAATTTCCAAAAACAAGCATTCAAACAGGGAAAGAAAAAAAAAAAAAAGGCCTTAAACAAATTACTGTGGTTAAAGAAAAATTACTCAACATTATGGGTTACTCTGACATGTAACATATGTAGCAACACAAGAAGTTCCGTATACACTTGTTCTTCAGTGTCCATATAAACGCCACACTGGTAGCACACTGTACTTCTAATATTGCACAACAGTGGCTGTAGCAGTTATAAAAAGCAACTGATAGAAAGTAAATGCAAAAAGAGCTGAAGAGCAGTGTGGAATTCACTTAATATTGGTGTAAAAATGTATTTTTAAATGGCTTTTTCACTTTATTTTATAAATTTAGAGCTAAGTGAATAAGCTTCTCTCCTGTTTTCAGGGTCACTATAGTCATGAGACCATAGAGAAAATCTAAGTATGCAGACTGGATTTTTAAAGGGACATTGTGTCTCATGACATTTGTGATAAATGTTTGAATGTTAGCAGCATGGAAATAGACATATGATATGGTTTCCCATGCATTATTATTCAATCCAAGAATCCAAATTCCATATTTTTGTTTGATTTCTAACCTGAAGAAATCATATGTTTTTCACAGAAAATGAAGAGTGAGGATTTAAAAATGTCATTTATATTTATGGTAGCTTAGAGTGACACTTTAGATTTTCATCACTTTGTTCTGGAAAAACTACACATGCCTGTTCATTAAGACTATCATTCAAATGATATAGCACCATGTCTGCACTAAATGAAAGTGCTTATTTACCTGATTACCCATCAGAGTCATATATCAATATTAAGATCCTCATTTGTGGGAAACCAACTTACACAATAAATTTCTCATTTCATATCAAAGACAAAGCTTTGGAGCTTCTAGAAATTCTATTTTAATTGGTAAAAACAATTCTACTGGAGTTCTTTGTGTTACTGGCTCAATATTTTCCAGATTAAATGCTACCTCAACCTGTTTATTTAAAACAAGGTTGCTAAAATCATAAAATTTTCAAAAGCCTTAACTGTAACAAAACTTTGATTGTCAAATTAAACAATGAAATCTCATGATTAGGCCATGTGAGTGCAATCTGATGTTTGGAGGAATTTGTCTAAGAGGTAATTTAAATAATCCCGGTTCTTGTTATGAAATTGCTGTCATTAAATGTTTCAATGTATAGCTAGCCATCAGAAGACTAGTTTTCCAATATCTTTCCCCACCCTTTTGGAAAAAGTTACAATACAAAAATATCATTAATGAGAGGATGATCTAAAGAGAGCATGTATTGGAAAAGCTGTTTAAGCTTATTTTGGGGAAGTACACAGGAAAAAAAAAAGAAAAAGAAAAAAAAAAAAAAAAAGGAAAATCCCCAAACCAAAGAACAAAGAAGCTTTCTTTTGTAGCAGAGGTGTTCTTCTTATTGAGGGTTCAGTATAACAAAGAGAGGGAAAGACCACGGGAGAGAAAACGATTTGGGAAACAAGCTTTATAAGGAAAGGGGAACTTGGCCCAGCCTTACAGAACAATAAAGAGAGGCAGGGCAAGTGTCTGGTCCCAAACCCATAGCTACACCAACTCTGTCACAGCTACACTGAGGAAATACAAGCAGAAACAACCTGCAAGGGGTTCTCTGTTCTTTAGTTGTATCTCTCAAACGGAGTGTCAGAGAATACTCCAAAGCTCTGAAACTCACTCGTCTGCAGTTGCAAACTGCCAGGATGGTTCCTGAGATGGGACCTGTGCCAAACTGGAGGCTCCCCCAGAACCAGACGGTCCATGACAAGTAGCCAGTTTGGATGGAGCAACCTTATTCTTTTTACTGTGACTTGTGCTGGATGCAGAGCCTAAGAACAATACCAGAAATTATTATTTTACTGGTAGACATAGTCATTGCTTCCACAGATCACTGGTCCCTCCCCAGGCTCTGTGTTCTGATGAGGAAGCATGTTTGGGTAACATGTGATGGCAGTGGTATGGGAGATGTCCAGTAGCAAGTTCCTCTCACAACTAGAACTGTCCTCTGTCTCATTTTGAATGTAATAATAATAATAATTACAAGGTAAATCAGAAAGAGATGTTTTCACTGATTGCTTCTTTTGTCCTCTGCAGGGGTGACCTTGCAAAGTTTTCAGTGAAAGAGAAGATCCAAAGATCTATTTTTATACTGGCATTGATGGATGCTGCTGAAAAGCAGAGGTAACATACAGTCAATGAATGACCAGTCTATGATAATAACAGATTGGAGACTGTCTTTTAATACCCCACCTTTCTCTGGTTCATTCCACATAACTATATATTTTTTGTCCAGACTGCCAACATCCATGTGCTTTTCACCACTTCCATGTAATTTCTAATAAAGAAAAAAATAGATTCCAGTAGACCTACCAAAACTATAGTGTCTGTTTAAATATGCAAGCAGCTTAACCTTCAACCAGCATACCAAGGTCCCTGTGTCCAGCTTCAAGAACGATGTGTTCTTGATACATTACTGGAATGCATCCCACCACCTCCCAACATTACAGTAAGCTCCATTTATGGCCCTGTGTCCCAAAGCTGATGGATAATTGTGCCATTTCCCACTGTCCAACTGCTGGTCCCCTGCTCCCTCCCTCCCACCACCACCTTTTCAAATACTGTCCAAAGTCACAGACTCTGCAGGCACAATATACCTGGTGGCTCACTGGCAGTGTTCTTCTCATTTCTTTTTGTCTGTATTTAGAAGAGCTGTCTTGTAACCTCTGTTTTTTGCCCCAGACACAAAAATGCACATAAGTTTCCTCAGACCATTTAATAATGTTCAGATGGTAAATGAAAAGCTTCATAAATGCTTTCAAGTCCTGGACCTTTGTTGCAGTACCTTTTCACCTTCTTTGCCAGATAATTCCTCATCCATAGTTTTCATCATATTTTCTCATTCCTACCGTCCCAGGGGCATGACTGAAAAATGATGGCACAGTTCTCTGGCAGGAAGGATGTTTTTTTACTGTGTAGCCCTTTGAAATCCAAGGTAGTGGACACAGGTACTGCCAGAGACTGGAGGCACACAAACCCTGGGAGGTAGAGTAGATGGCAGAGATAAGGAATTGGTCAGAATGACACAATGGAAAGGAGATTTATTATTACCCACAATTTTCCCTGTGTTTTATGTTCTAAACTCCTCATTTTTGCTACCTGGACAGAATGAAAACTCCACTCATTACGTCTGCAGTGTGAACTACTTTTCTCACGATATACAACTTCCATACCCCATACCGCATTGCATCAAAAGGCGCCAGGAAGACCTACAAGATCTTTTACCAACAAAAGTGAAAATAGTGAAGATAAGCACTGCAGCTATAGAAGCTTTGACCTGTGGTGCTCTTGCAACTCAATTTTGTCATCACAGATGATGAGTCAACAGAGCTATGGGTGCCAAATTCTGTAACACAGAGGAAGCTTGAGTTGAATTAAATTCAATTCCCATTACACAAATTAGCTGGAAAATAATGACAGAGATCATGTTTTAAATGATTAGTCTGAATCACACCGTAAAATTGACAAAACTTGATTTTAAGGGGACAAATGCTTTCTACCTTTGTGAATACAATGCAATGCTCTTAAGTTAATGTTGGTTCTTCACAGCACATAGCCTGTTATCCAGATGACTAAATCACAAATGCCTGCTCAAAACTCCAATTTAGATTTGGCTTGGCTGTCTCTGTCATGTTTAGCTACTGCTGATATTTTGCTATCAATATAAATGAATCATCCTCTGAATCACATCAGATTTTCTCTCAGAGCTCTTTTAAGAGCCATTATAATATTGTTATTTTGAATGTCAGCTCTCAATGAACTGAAAGGTCTGAAGTCAGTGGTAAGATTCATCAGCAGGTGGAACAGGCTCCAAATGTCACATGGCAAATCATCTTTCCCGTGTCTCTCTCTCTTTTTTTTTTCTTTTAACTGTTTTCTCCTCCATGACTTCAGCTCTTTGCTTGTCCTATCCTGTATGCCAGATTCATAAAATTTCAGGAAGGCCAGTTCCTCAAGTTATTGAATCTGTAATATATAACTGATGCCCAGACTAGCACAGATATTGACTATAAATCTGAAAGGTGAAGATAGCTTCCCACTCCACTGGAGCAGGTGTCTGTGTTCTCTGAAAATACTTCTCACTACAAACAAATGTTAAACTGTCTTTCAAAATTAGGATTGTTTCCTGCCTCTAAATGAAACCTTAAAATAGAAAATCTTACCAGTTGAAAGAAAAACTAATGCCCTGGTAGTGCATCATTGTCACCTGAATTTCAGCCCATGTTTTTGTAACAGCTCTGATTCTTAACTGTGTCTTCATTCAGCAGTTTTGATTTTTTACCATGACTTTTTTTTTTCCTGGAAGACTGTATGTTTGTTCAGTGCTGTTTATGGGAAAGACACTTAGCACAGAAGAGCTGAATGAAATACTTGACTGAGTATATTATTATAAAAATATGCATTTTTCTAATATCCATATATTTCAAAGAAATGTGCTAATCTCAAATAAAATTTGCAAACTGAACAAAAAAAAAAAAAAGAAATCAATATTCTGACTTGATTTTTTTATTATTGTTGTTGTTGTTGCTGTTATTTTAGTTTAGCAATAAGTTATGGCTCTTTAATTTACCAGGCTAGAACAATAATGTTTTTAAAACACCAGAATTGCCTTTTGAATAAAAATGCTTATTTTCGACTAGTTTCACTTAAGAATACATTGGTGAAACAAACCTCCTAGGGAAGAACCTTTTGTTTTATGCAGTACATACAAGAAATTTTGCATAGGGCAACAATCCATGGCATAAATATAGGGAGGCCCAGAAATGCAAGATTGCAGCCAAGGAAAGTTAATATCTACAGAAGAGTGATGCCCACACAGATCAGGTTCAAAGGCTTGCCAGGCCCACAGAGCACTGTGGGTGGCAACCTGCAGCTCTCAGGGTTGCTGCTCCTTGTGTGAGACCAAAGCATCCACTGGACAGAAGACCCAGCAGCCTGGCACACAGCTGGATCCAGGTCAGTCCCTCCTACTGTGATATATTTAATAGCTCTGCCACTCTTTATCAAGTATCTTTTCAAATGACCAGATACTTAAACCTCAGCAAGGAACAAAAAGAATCAGCTCACCAGCTGGTAATGCTCTTTATTCCATCTGTAAACCTCTCAGTTCTAAATTTTGGTTTCTGCAAGCTTTACACAGCACATGGTAAGAGGTTTCACTGTACCTTCCATCACTATGAATTAACGGTGACAATAATAATACTTAACCTTTGTAGAGTTCTTTCTATCTTCACAATGCTTAACTAACATTAGCTAATCACATTACAATAGCTGGGCTGCTTATCATTCCTGCTCTTGACAGTGCCATGAATAATCTGATAATTATTTCTTTAGCTCATATAAACAGCTTGTCCACTCTCATGTCATTTTCTATTTTGCTTAAGCTATAAATATCTGATATTAACTGAAGAAATGGTGAAGTTTGCCAAGCTCATCTTAAACTAAAGCATATAATTACATTAATAAGGTATGTCTGAGACTGAATATAAGCAAATTCTGTGCATGTTCTTTTACTGTATTTTTTATATCTATATCTCTAATTATGGGCATCTGCTATAGTATTATATAAGGATTATATTGTGTGAGAGTTAGAATGACTGAACTAGTTTGCCTAGAATCTGCTTATGCAGATTTTTTAAAACCACTGTGTATTTATTTCAAACATTGAGTACTGGTGTACTAGTTGATACTATGCTGGGGTAGTGTATACACAGTAGTAGGCAGAGACCATGGTTTAAGCTGCTTACAGCTTACTGTTCAGATTCTGTTTTATTGTTGAGAAGCACAAAACTCTGTGTCTTTCCAACACACTAGTCAAAAAACTCTAGCTTTATGGTAATCAGCAGTAGGATCCAGAATAGGAATTACAAACTTCCTGTGTTTTATCCAGTGTCAACTCTTCTTGTAGAATGACCGTTTTGTAGGGAAGAAAACACTTTATTTCCATATTCAGAGGTGAAATGGATTTCTTTGGAAAATAACTTTCTCAGTGCCCCAGTTTTCTCCTTTTTCAGTGGAATAGTACCATTGCATTATCCCATGAGATGTATTGTGGTTTGGATCATGATTGTTTGCCAAAGCCATTGAGACACTCAGCTGTAGATAATGTAAAATATTTGCACTGATGGTGCATTTACTTTGGGTCCCTGGCCCCTGATTACTGTTTTAAAATCAGATTGCTTTGAGCTTTCATCCTTGGGTCTCTATGCTTTACACTCCTTGCATTGTCAGTCCCCTGTTTGATCCAAGGTAGACACAAATGATACTACTACATCCTTACTAGCATCTGCAACTGAATCAGTTATCCCTGCCCCGTCTCTAAGAGACAAGCAGATCCCATTATTATTACTTTATTAATACAGTTTTGCGTGCATGGTGCTTTATAAGGAAAAGATGAGTCACTGTTCCAAGAGATCTCACTCTATAAATTAGGTGTGGCACATGGAATGACGACAGTGAAATGATGGGGGAAGGAATACATTTTAATATATGAATTTATTGAATGATTTTATGAAAAAATCTCATTAAGTTCTTATCTTGTTTGTCTACAATATACAGCTCTCCTGTCTAAGATATACAACTCAAAACCAAAAGCTAAAGAACTATGTTCAAAATGGGGCTAGACCCATTCCTTCTGCATACTCAGCTCTGCTGTAAGTTCGGAGAGGACAGCATGCGTTCCAAAGAAGGTACAGTAGCACTTCAGTAAAAACTTTATTCTTAGTACCAAAAGAGATATTAAAATGAATAGTGACTCATCTCAGCAGGCATTCAACTGCAGCCTTAATTCCAGTCCTAGTGGAAGAAGGTTAACATTCATAATGCTTTAATGTAAGAAGCACACATTTTTATAAACTTACAAATACTTCAAAAGCACAAGTGAACATTTCTCCTGTTTCAGTCTGTGAAAGACCAGCTTCTCTTGTCTCTACACCAGGGCACTTGAATCTAACAGAAAACCTACTCTGGCACTAAAGATGTGCCCTGAATATGCTCCTTTCAGCCACCCAAGTTCCTCTGCACCATCTAGTGGCACAAACTCCTACCAATAGGAATCAGGGCAAGAGAAGAGAATTTTTACTTTAGATGGAAAACATAACAATTATTGAAGAGGAAAAAATAGCAGTTCTGGTTGTCCTACCCATACACTATAAGCATCTTGTACACCTGTATATATGGACTACATAAAGTGCTTATCATCCTAGGTGTTCCTTATGCATGTTAAAGTCAGATTCACTTAAGTCCTTCAAGCTAAATTAGTACAAAGCAAAATATTTAAGTGCTTGTCACCTGAACAGTCACACAGCTCACCAAGGGGAATGTTTCATTGAAAAGAAGTAACACTGTCACTGTGAAGCTCAAGACAAAGCCACAGTCTGGGAATACCTGGAGGCTGGGCATGCCATGATCACACATGACTGCACGGTTAATTAAAGGAATTTCCCTCCCTGGAGATCTTCACAAGCTGTCTGGACATGGTCTTGGGTGACCTGTTGTAGATGTTCTTGCTTGAGCAAAGGTTGTTAGACCAGATGACCTCCAGATGTCCCTTCCATTCTGTGATTCTGTGAACATAGAGAGGGGATTTTGGATACAGAGGAAGAGAAGGTGAGATTGAGGAATCATCAACACTCTTGGACAGCATTTATCTTGTTTTGCTGTGGTAGACAGCTTTCTTGCAAGTCCTGCAATTTGTTATAGATGCATCAAGCAGCTACTAGTGCAGAGAAAGCAGGCTTTGCGGAATACAGAAGCTCCTGAGAGGCATAGCAGAGGGCAGCTCCCAGAAGCACATCACGAGGCTGCATGCACTATTTCCTCTGGCAGACCTGGAAGATATTCAGCCTGGAAAGAGCATGGCTGAACTGTAAATAAGTGGAGTGTGTTTGCGTGTATGAGAGTCCCGCATGAAGCATGATGTTTCTTCAGGACCACCCTGTCTTGTTTTGCATGGTGTTCACAGAAACCTGAGTGTGATGGTAGTAAATAAAGACAAGACTGTGTCTGTGTCAGGAAAGCTGGCTGCTTGCAGCCTGGAGAAGCTCCCACTAGCTGGCCATCTGCTTATTTTGTGTTCTTACATTGCCACCCTCTGACAATCTGGTGGATTTAAACACTGCCACTCAATGGACGGCTGAAGTTTGAGAAAGGCATGTACATAAAGTACAAGCCTGAATACAACACTGTAGAAATGCATTGCTACTGCCATTGTTTCATTTGAATTGAATATCCTTCAGGTATATCCCTTGTATATTTCTCATCTGCTGCTGTAAAGATTAGTTTAAAAGCTGATTTGGTGATGTGTAGCAGAGACTGAGAATGTGTAGCAGGAAGAGATGGGGATGTCTAGCAGGGACAGATGGGGATGTGTAGCAGAGAGACAATTTGGCTCAGTGCAAAAAAACAGATTAGTCTCCATGGGTGTTCTCCAAGCCCTCAGAAGAATTAGATATGAGAAATGATGTTACTCTGTGTCTTGTTAAAGAAACTACACCATTGTCTGTATTGTTTAGGGAGGCACCCGTTGTCAGGGAGTGTAGTGGTAGGACAAGGAGTAATAGTTTTAAACTTAAAAGGGTAGATTTAGACTAGATATAATGAGGGAATTCTTTACTCAGAGGGTAGTGAGGGACTGGCACAGACTGTCCAGAGAAGCTGTGGAATCCCCATCCCTGGAAGTGTTTAAGGCCAGGTTGGATGGGGCTTTGAGCAACCTGGTCTAGTGAAGGGTGTCCCTGCCAATGGCAGAGGAGTTGGAAGTAGATGAATTTTAAGGTCCCTTTCAACCCAAACCATTCTATGATTCTATGAATAAAAGCAGGGAGTATCTATTGAAAGTTTGTGGAAGCAGGAATATGAAAACTTTAAGACCAAAACACACAAGTACACTGTACACAGAAACTGTGAATATTAATCCTAGCACAAGAATAGAAGCTACTGTTGTACCATGTTAAAATCTGCTCTTTCCCAAATATTGAAGGATATATTCTCTATTCCTGGCCTACCTTTCTTCTTGACCTACCTTTCCACCAAGAGCTTAGCTATGAAAGTCAAACATTTGTAGCTCTTTGAATGTCAAATGTACAAGAGTTAAAGGGAAGAAAATGCAGGATACTGGGTAAACACTTGTATCTTTTCATATAAAATGTTCAAAGTAATTTTATATAATAAATACCTTCATCCAGAATTGCCTACATCTGAGAGAGTAGTGCATTAAGAACAACTGGAAAGCAAAAAGCTATGCATATATTTTTTGCAATGTGAGGGATGTTGTATCCATTTCACAAAGCATTTCAATTCCCTTTCAGTATTTGTGGCTTTGTTAATTTCAGCTGTGTATGGCATTTTATTCGATTTTTTTTTAACAGCATCTTATCAGTAAAAAAGAGATGTCAACAATACTGAAAAATGCATGGTGAAGGCTTACCAAGACAGTTAAGGGGACAGACAGTAGTATACAAGGAGATCCTGAAGAAACTGGAATTATTTAGCATAGATAATAGATGGCTAGTTTCTAACTTCAGTTTTCAGTTATCTGAAAGGCTAAAGACTTTTCATATGTTCATATGTTTTCATATGCTCCTATGTTTATATTTTCATAGCCAGACTTTTCATATGGGAGCATAATGAAAGAACAACAGGTAACAACCATGAGTTGCAGCAAAGCATTTTTGTTTTGATTTGTTTTTGTTCTTTTATTCCCTTTCTGTTGTTTTATTATATCTATCGAAAGAGCACCTGAAGCTTAAAAAAAAAAGAAAAAAAGCATTCCTGGCCTGAGTTTGAATACAAATGAACAGAGACCCTTAAAAAAGGCAAGCATACAATAAGATTATGAGGTTCAAATTCTACACATTGACACACTAGGGTAGTAAAGAATAAATAAATGTGGCTGCTAAAAATAGTTTGATTTCCTCTGATTATAAGAACAGGTGTTTCTGTTTATTCAAGGGAATAATGACTAGATGTTTTACACCATGTTTATTGCCATAGTATTTAACTGGAGTTGAGAAGATTCTCAATTGCTGTATTTACCCATCTAAGAGATTATAGTTATACCTTAAATTTTTTATACCTTAAAGCATATTGTGATAAAAAGCAGATGTTAAGGACACTGAAGTTAAAATCAGTTCTCTGGTTAATAAAAAAGACTGAAGTAGGAAGTAAGCTTTAGAGCTTGAGTCATCTAGTAAAGGAATAAAAATAACCCTGTAATTAAGAACTATCAATAAATGAGAAAACTCAAATAAATAAACAAAATAATTGTTATTAAATAAATAAGAAAAAATGTATACTAACATTTTAACGAACAATTTGAAAACAAAATGAAAAATACATTTGTTTGAAAGTGATTCAGGATTAGAAAGCAGTAGAACATGGAATATTTGCTCAAATATAAAAATATATTTATGTTCAGTGTTAGCCTTGTTTGTAGTTAAAACTCAGAACTTGATTTTCTGTCTTCTGTACCTGAAGGTTCTATATTTACAAAAAATCTAGATTTATGAGAAGGAACATATTTGCCAAAAGCAAATATTATGCAATGGGGTAAGTATGGCCAATAGAAACCCAAGTGAGAATGGATAGCATTATACTAGACAGATAATCACAAATAAAGATTTCTCCTCTCTTGGATTGTCTACAGCTGAGAAGACATAAAAAGAGATGAAATGAGAAGAGATTTGTCTTCTGCTCTTGTAAGAGGAGTCAGGAATGAAGAAGTGAAGTTGAGCCTGGAAAAAAGCAGGGGGTTGGGAGGAAAGTGTTGTTTTACTTTGTCTTTGCTTCTCACTGTCCAAATCTGTTTTAACTGACAATAAATTAAATTAATTTTCCCTATGTCCTATCTGTTTAGCCTGTGACGGTAACTGGTAAGTGATCTCCTTGTCTGTCTTTATCTCAACCCACAATCTTTTTCATCTTATATTCTTCCTTTGCCCTGTTGCAGAGGGGGAATGAAAGAGTGGCTGGGTAGGTGTCTGGCAGCCAGCCAAGGTCAACCCACCACAATCACAGAAGAAGGTGATGTCACAAAAGAATACTGAGCAAGAAAATACACTGGTCTAATCAGGACTGGAAAGCTACTGATACGTGCTCAGATAACTTCTTTTGAGAATGATCTTCAGAGACAAAGGAATTAATTCTGCATATAATAAATACAACATTCTGGATACATGCAGATAAATGACACGTCTCCAGATAAATAGCAAAATGATATTCATAACCAGATAAAAATAGTGCATATACAACATGAGTATTATGGTGTTTTCTGACACCTGTGATTTTAGTTGTAAGGATTTAATAATAAATTGACAACAGAAGCAAGAACTATACTTAGACTGTTTCATCATGGAAAAAAATATGATTTTTTTTTTGGCTTTGTGAAACTAAAATGTCTAATTTTGTTGCCTTTCCCAAGAAAAATTCTGATCCAGAAAGGATTCATCACAGCAAAAATCAGTCCAATTTTTCCTTGCTTTGGAAAGCTATGAGCACGAGAAAGCAGGAGGTTATAGTGGAAACTGTTTTGCAACTGTAACTACAGTGGCCTAAATGAATGCACCCTCTTATGTGCAAAAATGTCCCAGATGAATACTTCTACTTTAGAAAGTATCATTGTGCTCAGATCCCAGGCAGCTGAACAAAATGTCCTTGGTGTTTCCACTGCAGACAGCACATAGTCTCAGTATGTTGCTCTGAAATGGGAAAGAGTAGGTGTAGAGTGGGGTGTTCACATGATTTCCTGTTTGGGGTGGTATTTGTCTGATGTTCATTTTAACATTCTACTTAGGGTAATTTTACTTCTAAATTCTCAAAACACATAATTAAGGAAGAGGGTTAAATGGTTGATTCTATTAAGTTAAAAACTCTATCTAAAGTATGCGCCAGCTACCAAAAAAAAAAAAAGAAAAAGAAAAAAAAAATTTGGAAAAGATTCAGTTTTATCCTTACTTTCCGGAGTGGGCATTCTTCCAGACTCTGAATCAAGAGACAAGAAAACCTGCTTAGAAAACCTTATCAAGTCAATACACATTCTTCTTCTCCCACATCAATGTCTCCCAGATGCCTTGAAGCACCAACTTTAGCAGCTTCCTGCCTAGTTCCCCTAGACCAGTAATCTTTTGAGGATATCAGTTGTAGGAGCACTGTAATAGTATCTATAGGATTCTAGCCAGGGCTAGAGGATCCTCTCACATTATGTCCTGCACAAACAAGTAGAGAGTCTTGTTCTACATGAGTTGCAGTCCAAGAATGGCAAGAGCGAAATTGTCTATCTCTAAAGGCTTAACTGAAGCAGAACATTTAAAGAACAGGAAGATTAGACCCATGAACTCTGTTCCCTTGCAATAGGTAACCTTGAGAAAGCACATGCGACTTTCACCTCTCTTGAGTGGAAGAGGTTAAGAGCCTACAAGTGCTGCCAGCTGGACATGACTTTTAGGTACAAGTAGCTTGGACTCTGTCCCATCTCTGTTTTTTTCTCACCATTATCAGTTGCTGTATAGTATCCCAGCTAAGCCCATGAGTTTGCATGGGACAACATCTACACTTTGCCAGTTGCAACTTGGAATAGCACAACTGATTGGGAACGTATTGCAGCATGGGCATGGAACTTCACACAGGAATAATGGCACTGACCTCACATAACCTTAGCAGACCTCACATCTCTCATGCTCTTCGAAGGTGACTCAACGTGGCATTGACATAAGCGATCCTCAGCGTTAACCAATGGCATACATGGAACGAAAGGGAGGATTCGGAAGTAAACAAGTATTTAGGTGAGGGAGCCTTTTTAAAGCACAAGATGCTTTGCTTATGCTGTGTTTCAATGAGAAAGGAGGACTCAGCTGAGAAGTGAGACTTGAAGAAGATGAGACCGATAAAAGCTGAAAAACATGAAAATGATGTCAAATCTAAGCAAATAGGGCAAAGTGACAAACTGCCAGACAGAAATGGAAGACCTGCAATTAACAGCTTTAAAAAAAAAAAAAAAAAAAAAAAAAAAAGCCAGTTAAAACATAGAAACACGAAAAAAAAGCATCCACGGAGGCAGACTGAGTTCACCTCCTGATATTTCTTTCTCTAACTCTGGTGTCCTTATTAGTAAGATTACAGTTAAACAACTTTATTGAAAAACTTGGTGAAGAGTGTCAGGTCTTAGCTCTTTCTACATGAAGACCTGCTGCATGTGGGTTGGATCACAAGGTTTGTTTCATGACAGAGAGCATGTAAATTTGTTTCCCATGAAACTATGGAAATTCCACCGTGTTGGAATCTATTGGGAATCTATGAGTACGTAAGTTTCTTTCTCTAAACAGTTTTTTCCATGAGAGAAAGTAATACTGCTCTACATTTTTTTAAAGATAAACCCTGTAGCTTCTTTCTATGGACATGCATACTTCGACAATCAAAGATAGAACGTGAGAAAATATGTTTATTTCACTTGCAAGGGAAACATATAGTTCCTCTGTCCCCTTCAAGTTTCAAACAAAGATTTGCATGACCAACATTTTACGTCTGTTTTAGGCACCAAATAGATATTTTTTACCTTGGAAAGCTTTAGCTGGAAGACCTGTGTTTCAATACTAGCTGGAACAATAGCAAGTTGAAATACAACATATATCTCAGTCTGGAAGTGAAATAACTGATACCAGTAATGAGTTGGATAGAATTTCATGAATATGTACTCATTCACATTAGAACTTACAACATAAAAATTACAGGGCAAAGATAATAATAATTTCCCTACTACTTAATTTATGTTGCAAAATGTTCTAGGAAATCATTCTTTTGTTTGTTTGTTTGTTTTCTTGATTGTTCTTCCTATAACATTGACTGAAAAACAATTCCCTTTTTGACTGCATCCATAACCTTCTTCCAGCAGCTTTTATTAGCAAAGAGAAATTTGTTCTATCTCTGCCAGTATTGGTAGAACTAATAGATGTTAGAGAAAGAAACAGGTGACAACCAGACCTCCACTAACATGCTGTAGAACTATTTTACAGAGTTCCACTGCTGTTCAGATGAGAGGTCAGAGCAGAAGTGGCAGGCTTTACTGTCATGACAGTGGGGGGGTGTGCATATGGTGTTTGTTGTCTATGAAGTGGTTGCCCAGCTATTCTTCTGATAACTGGGGTAATGTTGTTGCTTAGAAACATCAAAAGGAATATTTTATCAGGAGACCAGTATTCACACCAGAATGTGGCTAGTGGTATGTGATATTTCCACCTTCTAGGTCACCTTTTTCTCTCTCTCTTTCCCTTTCTTCTTTCTAAATAATTTTTTGTAACCACAATTTTTTTTTTTAAATGTAGGGGGAAAAACACCCTCAAAATCAGTGAGCTTCAGGCCTGCAATGCCAAACTGTGTTGATGGAAAATAAAAGAGGAAATGGGAAAGGGAAAGGGAAAGGGAAAGGGAAAGGGAAAGGGAAAGGGAAAGGGAAAGGGAAAGGGAAAGGGAAAGGGAAAGGGAAAGCGAAAAGGGAAAAAGGGAAAAAAAAGGGGAAAAGGGGAAAAAAAGGGAAAGGGAAAAAGGGAAAGGGAAAAAGGGAAAGGGAAAAAGGGAAAGGGAAAGGGAAAGGGAAAGGGAAAGGGAA